>NC_142072.1:10241250-10413125 GCF_059756535.1 Pantherophis guttatus
TTTTGCCATGAAGTTACACAAAGATGAAAGAAAGCAGTCCAAAAGTTATCAGGAGCCATAACACCATGTTCTTTCCCTTAATGGAGCATTCTGTATTTGCCCTGTCAGTTTTCTTGACATGCAACACAGGGCTAAATTCTGCTGCTGACTTTCAGATAAAACATAACCTAGGCTGCTTGCTAAAACATTCATGAAAATTAAATGTTCTTGGGCCGGAGAGTATATGTGGAGCAGGGGTGGGTTCTAAATTTTTTTACTACCGGTTCTGTGGGCGTGGCTTATTTTGTGGGCATGGTTTGATGGTCATGTGACAATTCCTTAGGATTTACAAGAGGTACTGGTCTACCAGACTTTTAACTGCTTGCAGAGCTGTACTGGTCTACCCATTTGTTTTTGGAGTGTTCTGGTCTACTTATTTGTTTTTGGAGCGCACCAGTCTACCCATTTGTTTTTGGAGCACACCGGTCTACCCATTTGTTTGCACTGGTCTACCACCACACTGCCTTTTATCGCTGATCAGCTGTAGGGCGGCCCTTTGAAGTGCCGTGGCAAGAGTTTAAACAGTTTTTTTCCTTCTAGCCAATCAGCTGGGACTCGGAGGCAGCGAATAGATTGGGGGCGGGGCCAGGCAGAGGTGGTATTTACCGGTTCTCCGAACTACTCAAAATTTCCACTACCGGTTCACAAGAACTGGGGAGAGCCGGTAGCAACCCACCACTGATGTGGAGGTGGATGCATGTGTGCGGTTTGCAGAAATAGGTATTTTATGAAGATGTTTCTTTTGCATATACTTGTACAGCGGTCAATTCAAAATCTTCAATTCAATGGAATGAAACAGCCACTGGAAAGAAAGCATCTCTTTATTCCATCAGTTCCAAATCTACATGTATTCCACTAATTGATTTCAAATCCTTACTTTTCCAGAGGCACAGGTTGGTTGGAAGCACAGATTCCTCCAAACTTCAGGAGGCATTGCAGCAACGACTTTGCTTGCTTCCTCCATCTTCCGTCGCAGGCGCCACTGGAATAGAATGTCATCTTCTGGTTTTAAAGAGTGGGCTATATTAGAACTTGGAGTGGTATGATAAGGAAGAACTAAGCTTTCTGGAAAACAAAAAAAAAAGACATTGTTATGAATTGGAAGTCATCCGTGCAAAAGAGCTATATGAGTGGTTCATGAACATCTCATATAATTTTAGAGTTAAAAGGGGCCAATAGGTTCATCTCGTCTAATCATCTACAAAGTTCAGGGAAACCAAGCAAGAGAAATGGTTGTCCACCTCTTTGTAATGATCTTCAGAGATGATGAATACACAGCCTCTATAGGTGCACTGACCCATTGTTATACAGATGTTACCATCAGGAATTTTTCCTTATATTTAAGCAAAATTATGGTTACTGAAAATTGTGTCCCTTTATTTCTGCTCCTAGTTTCTGTAAACATGGAATGTGATTCTTGATCATCTTCCTCCAACTTCTCTTTATGCACCCGAATATGGCTATTATACCTCCCTTTGGGATTGAACATGCCAAATTCCTTCACCCTATCTTTACCAGACATGTCATTAAATCACTTCCCTCTTGTGAACTCTGCCTAATCTGGCAATATCTCCTGGAAAGGTGGACCCAGAATCAGATACAACTCCAGGTGTAGTTTCACCAATGCCAAGTAGAAAGGAATAATTATTCTGAGATCTCTGATATCATTCTCTTTCTAATGCAGCCCAGAAATGCAATACCTCTTCTAGCAGCTGTTTCAAGTTCAACTTGTTATCAATGACCACATTCAAATCCTTCTCAGATTTAAGGTTTCCAGGCCCTGAATCCCCCATCTTTTATCTACGTCCTGCATTTTTTCCCTCCATAACAGATTCATTTTCATAAATAAACTTACATAGATTATCTTTTCTGATTGAACATGGGTTCTCCCATTCCCCTTTCACTCTGTAGCCATTTCTTTCACTTAGACCTGCCAGAGTGTTTACAGCGCGACTACTATTTTGAGACAACCCAGGAGCAAAATACAGGACACAGAGGTTTGTCTTACAAACAGTGGTTTATATACAAGACTTCTATATACATACATTCACATGGTAGGCACATACCAGGCAAGCAATCACTCTTCAGCTCTACACAGAGAACTGCAATGCAGATAGAACACAACAAGGAGACTGATACACGAAGAAAGAGAAAGAGAGAGAGAGACACCCTCTCATGGCCTCCCTTATATAGACAAACTTATAAATACCTCTGGGGGGGGGGAATCATTCTAGATCACAGATCTCGCCCTACCTTTGACTTGGTGTGCTGCAGGGTGTTGTAGAGCATGTTGAGGCAAGTCTGGGGTGCTATTTGGGTTGGTGGACGTAGCAGTAGAATCAAACCCCTCAGAGCTTACAGGCCTGAAACTACTCAGTGGTGAGATGCTATAAGCAGAAGACAGATTGAAAAAGGCATCTCGTTAGGAAGGAAAGAGGGGAATATCAGTTTCCTGAGACCCCAAACAGAACTGGAAAATGGCATTGGTCTATCGGGTGATGGACAAAATATAAATCAGGCCAGTACCTTCTGCTTATGACCCTAGCTGCTCTTTCCTGCAGGCTCACTGTCTCAGCGTCAAATGCGGAAGCGGCTTGCATTTCTCCCTGCAAAGAACGTATAAAGAAAGTGTAAAGAAAGAGAACTCTATGGGGGAAAGCATGCCAAGATTTTGCCAGATGGAGAAGAGTGGAATTTTTGACACCTTTGGAAATGCACACCAATGCAAAATATGTAAGTTATTGGGGGATGGAGGGAGATGGCGGTACTATGCAAAGTGACCATGGAAAGTAACTCTTATGTAGGCAGAAGGGGGGGGAGGGGGAGGAGATAAGGTCATCAGTAACAGAAAACTCCTGAGACAGAAGCAATGAAAAGTTGTCTGCTGCTCATTGTAGGTGAACATTTTTAAAGCAAGATTTCCCTCCTCTGGAAATTCAGAATTTCTAAAAGTTTTTAAGTCCTTGATAAAAAAACAAGGAAGCGACTGGGGGAACGAAACTCGAGAAATCTAATGAAACACTGTAACATATCTTACATTTTTCTCTACCTAGAGCAGAGCAATTACTCAGAGTATGTATTTGACAAAGCCTATGCAGCCACATTTCATCAGTTGTATCTGATGAATGTATCAACTGCAGTTCTATTCTGGCCTCCCTTAAAGAAGCTCAGGGCCGCAAAGATGGGCACATTCTCTTTTATTCTCACAGTCTGAAGGAGGCAAGGCTCAGAAGCCACCTCAACTCAACGTCATTCATGTAGGCTGAGCTTTATGGCGGATAAGGATTGGTCCCCACTGTCAAATACAGCTTTCTCAACTCTCTGGGCCCAAGGCTACCCATGAGCTGGAAAAACAGAAAAGAAAGAAGCCAGCAGAGTTGTGTTACTTTCTGCCTCTTGTCTAGGAGAATATCTTGTTACTCACCAAGGCAGTTTGAGTCAGGATGGGACTGAAAAGAGACGACCTCACTTCACTTTGGCTGCTATCTGCAAAGAGACGTCTCCATTAAAAGTGAAGGATTTATATAAAGCAATCATCTTTCTAAAGAAATAACTTTTCAAAATATTTTACATACAAAGAAGAAGGAAAAAAAACAAATCACAGGATGCTTCAATGGGTTAGGAAATTCTTGATATTTGCATCAGATGTGATGGAAATATGGAGCTGCAGAGTTCCCTCTGAACCACAGTTATCACCTACACGCCTTTCCAGCAGGTCTACAAAAACTCTATGAACAGACCACTTGCAGGAAATGCTAGGATGCATAAAACATTCAGGAACCAAGAACATTATCCAAGTCTCTGCCATTCTCAGGATCCCTTCACTATTACTTTTATTAAAAAAAAACCTTATACCAATGCCCAATAGTTACAAAGTGGATGAAGACAATGCAGTACTTGTTGTCCTCTTGACAAGGCTGTTCATTATCCACACTTGCTAAGAATTGTTAACAATACTTCGTGTCTCCCAACTGGGAACTGGAAAGTAGAGGTTGCCCAAGGATAACATGACCCTGTGTGCCTACAGCCATATTTATAAACTTCCAAATGAAAAGTTCTTCCCATCTATTGCCACCGTCCCTGTGCTTAATGCAACTTTTATTTCCACAAGAAAACTCAGATTTTGCCTTGGTCTGACAAAAGCTCTGTGTCCCTAAGAACTGTATTCACACATTGTGTTAAAAGTCACAATGTGGTTGCTTATTTTGGCATAGCAAAGTGATATGAACTCAGCCACTGCTCCAAATAAAACATGGTAAGACAGATGATGACTGAGTACAATGCACGAACCTAGCCAGATTTCTATTCTTTTGGATTGAATTACCTGACGATAGCGATGCTTCCTTCTTAGAGTATTCTCCATCTGGGAGAAATGAGTGGCTAAGCCACCAGAACTCAGTTGAACCGCCGCTAGATGCCAAGCGCTCTTTACGATCAGTGGGCTTCCCGTAGCGAAACCGCTCAATATACCTGCCAAAGAAAAGGAAAGAAAGTTTGGCCAGTAGACAATCATCATCTTCAGGTGGACCTGAAATCAGGACTCTAAGGAAAAAGGATCAATAGAAAAACAACCAAGGCCATCATCTACAAAGCCCATTCATCTGTTCCTCAGCTTCATTCTGCCATTTCAAAGGTGACTCTTACAACTGGACTCACTTGGCAATAATAGATTCACTGTCTGAGGCAGAATCTGGGAGCTTTTGTGCATCCAGGGTCTTAGCCTCTGATGAATGCTGTGCTGGAAGATCCTTTTTTCCTTCTGAAGTCAGGGAAGAAGAACTGTGCTCAGTTGAGGGCCATGACTCATTGAAGGGGCTTGTGGAATTCGATTTAGGGGGCTTTCCCTCATGGGAGCTGGAGTCAGGCAGTAAATGAGGGGATGAAGCACTCAATGGTTCTGGCTCCTCAGGAAGGACAGAGCACTTCTTATGTTGCAAACGAGATGGGCTCAGAACCTAAGAAGTTAAAAAAATAAAGAAGACATGATTCCCCCTTGGCATGGAAATCAGAGATCCAAACTTCAGAGACCATAGCTTCATTCCATGAGACTTTATACATCAGATTCCTGTAGATGAAATCTTTAGAATTGTCAACCATAGCCTTGTGCTTTAAGACATCTACTTTTATCTTTACATTTCTGGAAAGAAGGCTAGAGGACTGGCTCAAGAAGATCTTTGTGGCTGAGTTGATTTCAACCTGCTCTCTCTAGGAAAAGGCTAATGATTTGGCTATACCCATCAGCTCCCTGAATGTCTAACTCCTGCAGGGAGGTGGCTCTTCTGTTTCAGCCTTCAGATCAGAGAAAAAAGGAAAGGGAGAAAAGTCTTTATTCCTAATAGCTAGATTCCCAATTCTTATCATCCAATTCCATAAGGATGGATCACCGGAGATCTAAAAGAACAGTCTGCTTTCAGTTGCTGTTTGCTTTTCCTTAGAGACCACATGGCATGACTTTAGCCTCTTCTCACCGTCTGTTGCTTCTTCTGCCTCAACGGCTGGGCCTGGGAAGGATGATAATGGCTTCGGGAACTGGATGCCTCCAAAAAGGGGCTCCCAAGAGTGCAGAATACAGCTAGACTGTGAGTAAACAAGAAATGTCAATTAGACAAGTTTCTACATTTACCATTACACATAACCATGGGGGAGTGGGGGGAAACCTAACTTTTTGGAATCTAGGAGAAAAAAAAATAGCATGGACATGATAATATGGATCTTTTGATGAGATTGAATTACATATTGCGCAGACTGAAATGGTAGAACTGTGAGTGCACCAGACAAATGAAATTTACAGGGTCCACAGTTTTAAAAACATACACATCTAGAAAACCAGAATATCAGGAGGATGCCTCTAAACCTTTCTCTCCAGGATGTGTTATTAAATAAGATAGGGTTTATATATTGTTATTTAGGCTTCTAAGAGCATTCAAATTTCCATTTTTAATCCCTAACTTTTGTTTCTTTCTCAGTTAACAGGAAAGACACTTAAGCTTCTCCCAAGGAGACTAAGACAATATTGCCAAAAATAAATGTGTCAATGGCAGCAATCACATCATAGTGTGCCACTCAGTGACAATCTCTGGGAAAGCTGAATGAGTGGATCCAAGCACATCTGTGCCCTGCTTTTCATAGGGTTCTGACTGGATAAGATGGATTGTGGGTGAACTCCAGCATATCTATAGCTGTACTTTACACACTATGGGAAATGAGGCTGCAAGAACAAAGTGATATAATTCAGAGTTGTTCCTGTCCTCAGTGCATTTAGCAACATGGCATACAGAGAAAGATTTGTATATTGGAAATATACGAATATATATTTGTATATATATTTGTATTTGTATATATGTATTAAAATGTCTTCTCCTTGTTGTTTCCAATGTACAATTTTTTTTAACAGAAGGAACCTTAAAATTACATTCCTCTGGTATACCCAGAGCTCTATTATTTCAATCTGTGTACAGTAGTTGGATTTACAGAGAAAGTCATATTAAGGTATCACTTCATTTCGGACTTATTATACTGATACTTATTATACCGGTATACCGGATATTACCGGACTTATTATACCGGTACTTATTCTATTCACCTTTGCCACAGTATTCCAAGACAAAAAGTAGGTATCCACTCTTGTACCTAGAATCCATTGTTTTCCACGAGGATATTTGCAGAGAGCTGGTTTAAACCAGGCTGGAAATATATTTGCCTGCTGTCCTCATGAAAATGATGTCAGGTTTTCCAAAGTGTGTTCTATGAGCAAACAAACAGAAGAAGATCCAGTAAATAATAAATACTTAGGGCATCAGACAATTTAATTCTTTTGCCTAGTCTTGGCTTTTGTGGATTTTCAATTTCTCTTTAGTTAAGTTTTGGTAATGATGATGAAGATGCTTAATGCAAAGATGCAGACTCTTTTGTTCTGCTAAGGACCATCCACTATAGAAGGAAATTACACACACACACAAACATATATCTGCTACAAAGTTTTTGCTTTCAGTGCTCCCTCCAAACCACCATCTTGGCCCCAAGAGTTTCTGCTCAACCAATGAATATTATTAAAAAAAAAAAAAAAAACATGCGCCTCAGGTCCAACCCCATAATTTGAAGAATACATATGAACAGGTTAAAAGCTAACCTAAATAAATAGTAAATCACAGATGATGAATTCATATATCAAAGGAAGCCTCAACATGACTTGATTAATTTATGGCTTAGCATTATATGTGAACCTGGCCATGACCGCTTATTCTCGCTTAAACTCTTTAAAATACAAATTTACAATATGTGAAATCAGTAAAAGAAAGTGCCAAGACACAAGTCCTTTGATCATTAGAAATGGGGTAGAGTGGGGGTGGGAGACTTAAGTCAACAGAAACACTCCATGTATAGCAAATTAATAATCCTTTTAAAGCCAACCTTTAAATTATGCCAGCACAAATATCCCAAGGCTACAAATTTGCTAAGCAGCAAATGATGCAGCAACCTTGTTCAAATTAAGGACATTTGATAGGTTTGCCCCATGAGGCACTTCCTAGGAATCTCACCAATGCCATCCTGAATCCCAATATGCAATTATGCATAGTTGTGTCTGTTTTGTCTTATTGGTTAATAGCTCCTTACTGACTTGACTATTAGGTCATGACTAAACTTCATTGAATTCATTGTAATTACTGTGTGCCATTCTCATTTGTACCATACCTTGGTGAAAGCAGTTAATAAATTGTGATTTATTGTTCACAGCCTGTAAATATAGGTGGCTGTAAGTGGAACAAATAAACAGAAAATAAACAAAAAATCAGCCCTAGAGCCTGGTCCATAGAGCCACTGAGAATCGGATACTATTGAACAAATACCATCATCAGGGGGTAAAACATACAAGCCATGTTGGAGAAATTTTGCTTTCAAGCTCCCCCAGCATTGCAAAATGTTAAATACCCCCTCCAGAGTTGCCACGACTTAGACCAGGGGTCTGCAACCTTAAACACTCAAAGAGCCACTTGGACCCGTTTCCCATAGAAAAGAAAACACTGGGAGCCACAAAACCCTTCCTGTGCCTGACTATTTCTTGAGCGGCCACAAAACTAGCATATGTAGTTGAATTAAACGTTCTGTTTTCTTCTGAAACTTTTCTTTTCTTGGATTTATCTATGGTTGGCCTACCGGGGGTTGAAAAGCTCAATAAATCGCGTGCCGACTGGTGTCGCACATTGGTGGTTGTGACGCATATTTTGAGTGACAGGGAGTCGCAGCAGAGGGGTGAAAGAGCCACATGTGGCTCCAGAGCCGCAGGTTGCTGACCCCTGATTTAAGACTTTTTTGATGCCCACTCCAGAGTGCTCTGGAGCTGCATATGAATATTCAGCATGCAGGTCAACCACAGGTATCCAGAGACTGATCCACATTCAAAGGAATTTCCTGGTTAGCTCAACCCATACTCAAAATCCAATGCAATTCCAAAACTATTGGAATCCCAGCTTGTTCCCATCAGCTGTCTTGCTGCTCAACAGTCTTTCCGGTTTCTAACTTTCCTGGGCTTCCAAGCAAGAAATTCTTTGCAGCCACCTCTTGGGCAGTTGGGAAGGAAATTTCCATGGTGCTATGGCACCCCCCTCATATGCGGTTGCTAAGGCAACAAGTTTTTGTCCTTTTTTTTCTTCCCCATCTCCCGTGAATGCACCTCATTCACTGACCCTACTATAGCCCGGCACAGTGAACAGCATGATGCAACAAACAGCACAGAATCCTTTGCTCTGGAGAAAAACTGTATGAGCCCAAGTGATCAAAGGTGGCGTAGTTCCTAGTGTAGCATCCCAATGTGGTTTTTTTAAACCCAGCTCTGATGCTGGTCCTAGACGGCAGCTTTTGACAGAGTACTGTAAGCCACTGCTTTGCTAGTCAGGATCCCTAATAGGGCTTAAGAATCATAAGGGATGAGAATGGGCCAGAGTCAGGGCAGGAAATATTCCCCTCGAGGCTCAGAGGAATAGGCTGTTCTGCTGAC
Source organism: Pantherophis guttatus (assembly GCF_059756535.1). Classification (NCBI taxonomy): domain Eukaryota; kingdom Metazoa; phylum Chordata; class Lepidosauria; order Squamata; family Colubridae; genus Pantherophis; species Pantherophis guttatus. The sequence continues at coordinate 10,250,285 of NC_142072.1, forward strand.
TGCAGAAATGAAATCGTATTGCAAGAATTCGGTGGCAGTGGCATGCCAGTAACTAACCGTAGTTCCCAATTACCCATACATATTGCATACTGACAGGAAAGCTTAGCTTCTACAATCTCAGCATGGAAGATAGGAATTCCCTTCCTAATGAAGCTACCAGCAGGATCCCGCTCTTTCCTACCAAACCTTTATGCACCAATTGTTCCAAGATGGCTTGTCACAGCAGTTGACGTTTACTGATTAGGAGGTTGTTTCTTGCATCTGACACACCATCTCTATCTACAGCAGCCTGTGATCCTAGGGGTGGGTAGAGATTGCCCCCTGTTTAGGAAACCAAGTCATGGCTGGAGCAATATGGCTCTCATACTGCAGCAATTCTTGGATCCTTTGGACTGATTTGTGCTTCTGAAGCCATATCCTGCCTCGTACAGTGTCTTAGAGGAAAGGGTAAAAGGGCTGCCCAGCAAATGCCTTTATTCTCTTCTTTCTCTCTACATCTTTACCAGAAGAGAAGCAAGCTTTAAGCTATTTAATTAAGAATAGAGCTGGAAGGGACCTTGGAGGTCTTCTAGTGCAACCTCCTGCTCAAGCAAGTGACCCTATACCATTTCAGACAAGTGGCTGTCCAGTCTCTTCTTGAAAACCTCCAGTGATGAAGCAAACCACAACTTCTAAAGCCACCTTTTCCACTGGTTAATTGTCCTCACTGTTAGGAAGTTTCTCCTTATTCTTTGTTAAATAAAGGCATTGCCCGTTTTCTTCCAACTTAGAAGACACCAGAACATAAATCCTTCTAAGCTCCAGAATGTCTTCTCCTAAAATGCTGTGGAGAAATGCAATTGGATTTTCAATACATTCTCGGTACAATTTTTTTAAAAATGTGCCAGACATGTGAATTCAGCAAGATTAACATCCGTGCAGACAGCAGAAATTACACAATTCCCAAGCTACAAACTCCTCCGAGATCACTCTACAAAACACACACATTTTCTTGCATCGTTCCTCCCACTGCTCCTGTTTAGTGCCAATTCTTGCCACCAGCAGTGTCTGGATCAAATACTGATGAATGAACCAGGCACAAGGGCATCTGCACAGTGCTACTGCACATCAAAGCTGGAGAATAAAAGCGAGTACAATATTAAACACAGCAGGAGTGCAGGAATTCCCATAGGCTTTTCAGTGTGAAAAAAGCAGAGCCGATAAGTATGACACATTCTTTGAAAAACAGGCCACTGACCTGCCCCCTCCAACTCTAGAAGATGGAAATGGAAAATCCATCATTTGCACGGGCAATACTGGCATTGCAGTCTCAGGCTTGATGAACTAAGGATGGCAGCCTCAGTTCCTTTCCAAACCTAATCACTCATCTTGTATTTCTTGAGAACTGCCTATTATTTTCACCCAACCAACAGAATTATAGGAAAACATGGACCTTGTCATGTGTTGCTAAAGAATTTGGATTGCTTCAGTGTTTTTACGCTGGGTTTCAAAGTGGTGTCTTTAGGTTGGCAGGTTTAAAGAATTCCTCTGTGCCTTGGCACTCAAAGCAGACTGGCTTTGCATTTTAATATGGTGGCACAAAGAAGAAAAACTCTTCAATCCAGATGGGACTTAAAGTAATAGCTTGTGGTTTATTCCATGGCACCTGCTCAGGCTAGAACAACCCTTCTCTTGACATGGTCATCTGTTTCATTTTTTGTCTTCTTTTTGGTGCCAGAAATTCCAATTATCAGCATTTATGGTGTTGGAAGAAACATCCTTCTGGGTTCTGCTCCAAGTGGGGAAACAGACACTGGAAACATGGAGACTGCTTGGAAAGATGGTTTAATGGTGGACAGGATCACATGGCTTGAGTTCCTGAACAGAAAAGGCAGATACAGTAAATCCTCGGGTTTTTATGCTCTCTCTGGCTCTGCATTTCTTGGGGCCACGAAAGAGTATCCTGATTGGTTGTCAGACTCCCAGGGGGTGGGGGTCTTGCTGGCTGATGCAATCTTCCCAGGTGCCATGTGGTGAGCCTCGTCTAGATGGGTCCCATTGTGTTAGTTTCTGTTGCTATTGTGTAGAGGGCTAATCCTATCTTTCGCAATTCCTACTATGGCTCTGCCTGAAGGAGGTAGATCTTTGTTATGTAGAATAGACTGGCCCAAGCCTTAATGGCCCATTGACAAAGGGTGGGGGGGGCAGGAAGATGGGAGCTGCTTCAAAACATGCTTATCCCAGGGAAATATAATATTCTGCCTTTTTCGTATTTCCTAAAATTTCACTCTTCCAGGAGAGGGGTGGGTGCTAACTTCCTACAATGGAACAGAAAAAAAATTCCTTTGGTCTGATTTCTCCTTTTGTGTGATCATTCTAGCTAAATGCTTATAAGTACAGCAGTACATCACACACTATTCAAGCCAGTAGCCAAATTCAATACTCCATTTTGTGAAATCTAATCTAGATCAATCTTTTCCTTAAATTAATCATATTTCACCATAGTGATTATAAAATATGGGAAATCTTCCAGATTAACTACCCTGCTGTCACTTTATGCAAGACCTAGGTAATATCTAACTTGCTTTTTAAAGTTCTCTGTAAGGATCATTGTTCCTCTTGACCAATTACTTTTTGTGTTCGTTTCTAAGTGGTTACATTAATGGGTTGCAGATTTAGGGAAGATTACCCAAGCATTTTATTCCTGAAACACCTCCATAGCCGTATTATGAGCTGCATTATGAGTATTTAAGTGTTTTAGCCCTTACGTATAAGCACAATTTATAATCACCTCAACAGTAACATGAACTTATGTTAAACAAATTGGGGAAAGAGAAACCATTATGTTTATAAACATACAAGTCACTTTCAAAAAAATAATTAGTAATCAGAATTTTAAAATTTCCTTGACAATTAAATGTATGAGTAGCACTGAATCTGCTTGAATGTTTCAATTTTATAGACAAGCTTAATGAATCAAGGAGATAATGCTATGCCGCTTTCTTCCATTTGAAAGCCAAATGGTTATTTGGATGCTTCAAAGACATGCAAGCTGGATTTCCATTTCAATAAACCCAAGAGTTGTTTACTATAGTCCAAAGTATTCATCCTAGTAAATTAGCATTAACGATGCAGCAGATACAAAAGCAGTTATATAGGACAGCACATAAAATCTAAATCCACTAGGCTCATTTAAAGCGGCTGTATTGATGAGAAAAAGAGGTATTTGTGTATTCCCAGAAATGATGAGAATGAGTGACAAGAGGGGAAAGGTGTGGGGGTGGGCTTAGCCCAGCCTAGCAAGTAAGGCCTCAAAAGTACATTTCTTGGGTCATATATTTGTAAATTAAATAGCCTGAAAAGAAACAACTCCAATTTACCAGTAGAATACGACTACAGTACTTCCAAGATGGCTTCAATTAGCAATTTGTACCTAAGAAGAGAAATACCGCCTCTGAGTTTCCACTTCATCTACCTGACCTTTTAAAAGGCCAAATGTCAAGAAATGTTCAGAATTATTGCTAACTGTCCAAGTGACAGCTATTTTGAACGCAAAAATGAACTACTGTTGCGAAAAGATAAGCTTGAAGACAGTTGTCCTATACAAGCCCATTGGAATATAAACATTGTAATTAGCACAACGTGATTTCAGAGCATCTGCAAGGGGAGGCAAAGGGCAAGACATCACATGCACACACTGCGTGACATTTGAGCCACGATGGGAATGATGCAAACTTTATATAATTTGTATTATATGTCTAACATCAGAATATCTTCTACTGGATGCCCAGTTCAGAGATCATCTCTAGTCCAAGCTGAATTCCAAAACAACTGAAACCTGCATTGCTTGTGTGTATAAATATAGGTAGTCCTCGACTTACAACAGCACTGAAAAATGTGACATATATGATCATTTTTCACAGTTATGACCTTTGCAGCATCCCCACAGTCATGTCATCAAAATTCAGATGCTTGGCAACTGGTTCGTATTTATGACTGTTACTGTGTCCTGGGGTCACGTGATTGATCCACTTTTGCGACCTTCCGACAAACCAAGTCAATGGGGAAGCCAGATTCACTTTAACGACCGGGTTACTAACGTATCAACTGCAGTGATTCACTTAACAACTGTGGCAAAAAGAAAAAGTCATAACATGGGACAAAGCTCATTTAACAACATAAATTTTGGGTTCAATTGTGGTTGTAAGTTGAGAACTACCTGTACTTCTTACATACAGAAAAGCTAGCAACCATTAGCGAAAGGAACAGACCTAGATTCTTTTGTCACTTGACCTGGGATGTTATTATCAGGGTTATATTTTTTAAAAAATCATACAGTGCAAAATTTTTAATCACTGCATCTCTATGTTATTTAATTTATGATTTCTGAATAACTGGGAAAGTCACAACAAGCTGCTCAATTATATTATGCTCAGAGTTGCACACGATCTAAACCAGGGGTGTCAAACTCACGTCGTCACGGTGGTGTCACGTGATGTATCGGGATATTTTTCCCCCTTCGTTAAATTGGGCATGGCCATGGCCAGCATGTGACACATCTGGCCTGTGCGCTGGGAGTTTGACAGCCCTGATCTAAATCTACCAAAACAAATGCTCCCCAAAAAGTTAGCAAGATGAAAGAAATTAGCTTGTTGCAAATTTAATCTATATAGTTCAGAGTCCCAGCTGTGAGAAATTAAAAACTTAAAATACAAAGAAAACTTTATATGGACATTGTTAAAAGTAATGTCCAGAGTTACCTTGGGGTAAGATGGATGGCCAATAAATTCAACATACCACCATTAGTCTAATGTTGACCAGTTTCAAAATTCAGATCAAATTAAAGAACACTAAACATGCCATCATTTTAAATTCTTCTAATCTTTAAATTCTTCAGGCCAACAACTGGCTTATTCAAGATTTTTGCAATATTCCTAGACAGGTGTTAGTTGGGTTAGCAAGTCCCAATTTGAGACAAGATTGACCAAAACCCCCATAAACCTCAGTGCTTGGCTTATTTTTATAGCAACTTTATGTACAAAGATTACAGATGAATGTTTTCATCATATTAAAACAAATCAAAATACTTATGTCTACAGATGAAACTTTTACAAGAAGCACAAGAAAGCTGGACTTCATTGGCACATTCATATAGAATTTGTGGCAACAAGATAGAAGTAACTGCTGTCTCCAGTATGTTTTCCCTACCTCTCCATTTATAGCCCTAGTATTTGTTGGATGTTTCCCATCCAAGTACTAGCCAGCTCCAACCCTGCTTAGCTTCCAAACATTGGCTGAGATACAAAAACCAATAAATCATTCAAATTATGAATTAAGAGAGGCAAAGAAGAGGTAAGTGGTCCAATCTAGCATCATACCAGTGAACACTTAAAAGGTGTAGATAGCATTTGGAGTAAAGGGTATAGCCGCCCAGAGTCCCTTGGGAGTTGGGCGGCATAGAAATATAATTAAATTATAGTTATATATATTAGAGCTGAAGAATAAAGCAGGAACAAGAATCATCAGTTGGAAAGCCTAACAGTTATTTCCAATAAAGACTGCAAGCAAAGCAACTACCTAAACTTATATGCTGACAGCTGGCTACAATGACTCATATTTCACCTTTCTCTAATGAGGAGTCTTATTGAAAGAACTCTGCTCACTTCTCTAGGCATCTAGACCTGGGACTTGTTCCTCCTTCCTCTGACTGCTCCAGCTAAATAGGAGATGCTTGTGGCTGATCAGCCTCAATTGAATCCTGGTTTACTGATCCCAAGCCTGACCATTCTGAAGCAAGACTCCAGATCAGAGACAGATTCTGAATCATGGCTCATGCATATTTCCTGTCCAACCAAGTCCTGAAGCAAGGCTCAATTCCCTTTAATGGGGTTTATTCTCTGGCTAAACCTAACCAAATGCAGGATTAAGGAGGCAGGGTTATAATGATGATGCTTTTATCCCACTTTTTTATGTGTAGCTCACAATAGTGAACATACCAACAAGAGTATGATACCTCTTGATGCGAGTGAAGGACAGTGCAAAAGTTCGCTTGAAACTCAATATTAAGAAAACTAAGATCATGGCATCTGGCCCTCTCAATTCCTGGCAAATAGATGGGGAAGAAATGGAGGTAGTGACAGAGTTTATTTTCCTGGGCTCCAAGATCACCGCAGATGAGGACTACAGCCAAGAAATTAAAAGATGCTTGCTCCTGGGCAGGAAAGCTATGGCAAATCTAGACTACTAAAAAGCAGAGACATCACCCTGCCAACAAAAGTGCGTATAGTCCAGGCTATGGTTTTCCCAATTGCAATGTATGGCTGTGAAAGTTGGACCATAAGGAAGGCTGAGCGCCAAATAATGGAGGCCTTTGAACTATGGCGCTGGAGAAGACTCCTGCGAGTCCCTTGGACTGCAAGGCGAACAAACCGGTCAGTCCTAGAGGAGATCAACCCTGACTGCTCTTTAGAAGGCCAGATCCTGAAGATGAAACTCAAATACTTTGGCCACCTAATGAGAAGGAAGGACTCACTGGAGAAGAGCCTAATGCTGGTAAAGATTGAGGGCAAAAGAAGAGGACAGCAGAGAACGAGGTGGCTGGATGGAGTCACTGAAGCAGTAGGCATGAGCTTAAATGGACTCCAGAGGATGGTAGAGGACAGGAAGGCCTGGACGAACGTTGTCGATGGGGTCGCAATGGGTCAGACACGACTTCACAACTAACAACAAGAGCCACTTTGATCTAGTGCAGTCATGTCCAACCTACAAGCCCACAGGCAGCCTGTGGCGCTGGACAGCTAGTAATGCAACTCCACAATAACAGTTGGAAGTGACCTTGGGCTTGGAGGTCTTCTAGTCCAACCCCTGCTCAAGCAGGAAACCTTATTAAAAAAATAAAGGAAGTTGGTTATTTATATACATTATTATATACGTTATATGCAGCCCAAGACAATTCCTCTTCACTCAATGCAGCCCAGGCGAGCAAAAAGGTTAGACAACCATGATGTGGTCTAGTGATTAAGGCACCAGGCTAGGAATCCAGAGTGTTGAGTTCGAGTCCCACTTAAGGCATGACAATTACTCTTTCAAACCCAACCTGGATAGCTCAACAGACTAAAAGCCTGTTATTAACATTCAGCTGTCTGCAATTATTGCAAGTTCGAATCTCCCCAGGCTCAAGGTTGACTCAGCCTTCCATCCTTTCTAAGGTAGGTAAATTGAGGACCCAGTTTGTGGGGGCAATAAGCTGACTTTGTATAAAATATACAAAAGTATGAAGGCTATTGCTTAACGCATTGTAAGCCGCCCTGAGTCTCCGGAGAAGGGCGGCAATAAATCAAGTTGTTGGGGGGTGGGGATAGGAGGAGGAAGGAGTATTAGACATACTCTTGGCCTCGAGTGGTTTAAAGGCAGGATAAAAAAATAAATATTCCTGCCTCCCATTTTTTCCCCCCACAACAATGGCCGAATTCCCACAGCTTTCCTCAAGACTGGGACTTCCCAAGCCATCATTCCCAGGTGGATGGGGACGATAGGAAGTGTGGTCCTTCCTGCCCAGGGAAGGATTTACGAGCCACTCCAGATTCGGTGCAGTAACCCCGCCTTCGGGGGTGACTCCCCAGCCCTTCTCGCCCCAGACTCAAATCCCCACAACTTTCACCCTCCACGGCCCCCCGAAGTATTTCCCGCTCACCACAGGATAAACTTACCGCCTTTACGGTCGCTTAGCAACAGGGGGAGAAAAGGCGGTCCCTGCGCGCAAAGGATGTAGGGTAAACAAGCGCCTCCCTTTTTCCTTCCCCGGCCATGACAGAGCAAGTTCCAGGACTACAATTCCCAGAAAGGATTGCGTGCCGCGCGCCGCCTCCAAAGGTAGGAGACTTCTCCTGGCGTACGAACTACACGTCCCGCCATGCTCTGGGCCAGCCTTTTAAAGCGTGGTGTTGACTAAGGAAATACTAAGAGTTAGATCCAAGCAATGATTAAAGTGAATAAAATAGATGCACAAAACCGCAAGTTTTCCCCAGGGCTGAGCAATTCTGCAAAACTACAAACGGGCATTATTTCCAAATCCAACCTGTGCATCCTCATTGGGTATTTTTTTTTTTAAAAAAAAGTGACAAGGAGTGAAGTTCAAAGGCTACAAAATGTTAAGAGATTGCAAGTGATCGCTAGTCTTTTTTCTTTCTTTTTTTTTTTTTTTGCAAACCTACTACAGCCCTTGTTGGTTACCGATCTTGGGTTGATCTCTGATCTTGTGTTGAAGTTGATCCGAATTGAGATCTAAGCGAAAATAATCCAAACTGCCGTTCAGGTTTGAGTGCAGAAGCTGTACCTGACGTCTTCCGGATGATATTGGGTAGAAAAGAAAAGAAATTTTTTTTCGAGTTGGCTGCAAGACAGAGACTGATTGAGAAGAGAGGGACTTTTGCGAATGGAAACAGCGCCTCTTGCGCAAGGATGACGCTCGTGTGAGCTAAAACCCAGGTTGTTGTTTTTTTAAGGAAGTTGTCCCTTCCCCTCTCAATGTTGTTATCGTGAAGCTGAATCCAAGTTTTGAAGAAGTTGTTGTTCATATGGTTACCCTTAAAAATGCACAAAGCCCAGTCTGTAGTGGGACTCTGAAGAATTTCCTAATGCAATATATTATTTATTTATTTATTAGTTCGATTTATATGCCGCCCTTCTCCGGAGATTCAGGGCGGCTTACAATGCCTTAAGCAATAGCCTTCATACTTTTGTATATACTTGCTTAGTAGGGCTTTTTTGGCCCCCCCTAAGCGGTGTTCTATTTTATACAAAGTCAGTTTATTGCCCCCACAAACCGGGTCCTCATTTTACCTACCTCGGAAGGATGGAAGGCTGAGTCAACCTTGAATATATATGACCAACTTCTGCAAGAGTTTGATTCAGCACCACGATTAACACCATCAGGGAAGGTGGGGGGCTGGGGTGGGGGAATCTAACGGGCTGCCTGTCTATGGAGATTCTCAGTCATCCAGGGCATGGTTGTCCCAAAGGTGCTTTTTTTCAAGAGGCAACTGGACTTTCTGGTTTTTCTTTGAAGACGTTTTGCTTCTCATCCAAGAAGCTTCTTCAGCTCTGACTGGATGGAGAGGAATGGAAGGACCTCAGTTAAGGCCGAAAAAGCTTTTTGGATGAGAAGCAAAAGATCTTCAAAGTGTAGGAAGTTACCACCCACCCCTCTCCTAGAAAAATGAAATATTCTTGGAAATATTAAAAAGGCAGAATATTATACCTTCCTGGATGAGAAGAGGAGAAATATGCTCTTGGAAAGCAGACCCCAACTTTGTTAATAGCCCCAGAAAGACAAAAGAGCCTGATAGTACAGCGGACTAAAGCACTGTTATTAACATCTGCTGCTTGCAATTACTGCAAGTTCAAATCTCACCAGGCTCAAGGTTGACTCAGCCTTCCATCCTTTCAAAGGTAGTTGAAATGAGGACCCAGATTGTGGGGGCAATAAGTTGACTTTGTATAAATATACAAAAGGATGAAGGCTATTGCTTGGCGCATTGTAAGCCGCCCTGAGTCTCCGGAGAAGGGCGGCATATAAATCAAATAAAATAGAAAAAAAAAAAGAAAATAAATCCTTCCCCTGCCATGCCACGCCCACCAAGCCACACCCACAGAACAGGTAGTACAACATTTTGAAGCCCACCACTGCTTCCAACTCTTGTTATTCTACTATTCCAGTGGTTCTCAACCTTCCTAATGCCGCGACCCTTTAATACAGTTCCTCATATTGTGGTGACCCCCAACCATAAAATTATTCTTAAAACCATCGAAAATATGTGTCTTCCGATGGTCTTAGGCGACTCCTGTGAAAGGGTCATTCGACCCCCAAAGGGGTCCCGACCCACAGGTTGAGAACCACTGTACTATTCTGTTAAAATGACAACTTCTTGAAACACAGGGGGGGGGAAAAATAGTAGTTGTGTCTGGCTCACAGGAGCCCCATCCTTGCACAAGAGGCGCTGTCTCTACTCGCAAAGGAGGGGAGGGGGGAAAAAAAAAAACCAGTCTCAGTCACTGCGTGGAATCGCCCGGCCTACAATTCCCAGCATGCAACGCACCAGAGGCGGTTTTTCTGCATTCGTACGGACGGGCAAAGCGATCCAGAAGAGGCAGCTTTTCGTTGGAGAGGGGGGGGGGTCTGGGGGGGTTTTGCGCGCGGACGGAGGGAGGGAGGGCGGGAGGGAGGGGGTGCGTGCAAAGCTAGGAAAGGAAGCGAGCCAGCCCAAGCAGAGAGCCCGACAGCGATCCCTCCCGAAGGATTTGGCTTCGATCTGCTCCATTGGAAGAGCTGGAATCGCTCCTTTTCCACCCAAAGTAAGAGGTTGCAAGGGGTGGGTGGGATGCCCGCTCTTGGGCTGTGGCTGCTGCGGGATCGGGCAGAAGGGAGGTCGGGATCTGCTCTTAGAGGTGCAGCCGATCCGGCGGGAATTCGCTTTCTCCCCTTCTTCATCCGAGCAGCCAAGAAGCGATTTTTTTTTTAAATTTGATTTATATGCCGCCCTTCTCCGAAGACTCAGGGCGGCTTACAATGCGTTAAGCAATAGCCTTCATCCTTTTGTATATTTATACAAAGTCAGCTTATTGCCCCCACAAACTGGGTCCTCAATTTACCTACCTTAGAAAGGATGGAAGGCTGAGTCAACCTTGATTTTCCCCCTAAAACGGGGGGGGGGGGGGTGGAAAAAATGTTGGAGGAGGAGAAGGGAGAAGTGATCGGGATGCAATCAATTGCACGGAGGGTTATACGTGCTCAGTCCTGTCTATGCCCAGAGTTCTTAAAAAGTCCTCGCTGGCTGGATTCACACAACACGCTAAACCCCCATCAAGAGATCGCCGTGGCTTTGAGATCGCGGATTTGCAAAGAGTCTCAAAAAGTGATGGGATGGGATGGGGTTGACTTGATGATTCAGATTTAAAAGGCATGGAGCCCTGGATCGGCCCGAAGCGCAAACCACCCGATTTGAACCTTTTCTCACGTGCCCTGCAAACCTGACTCGCGTGACTTTTAGAGCGGAGCTGCCTTTAAGAGTCCTAACTTTCAGAAAAGCAAAAAAGAAAAAAACTTTCCCAGTTTCTCTGCTTTAACATTTCTTCTGCTTTAGCAATAGATTGAAGGAATTCAATCTATTGCAGAGGTCTTCAAACTTGGCAGCTTTAAGACTGGTGGACTTCAACTCCCAGAATTCTCCAGCCAGCTATTCTATGCTGGCTGGAGAATTCTGGGAGTTGAAGTCCACCAGTCTTAAAGCTGCCAAGTTTGAGGACCCCTGATCTACTGAGTTTTTTTGTTACTTTAAGAAAACTGCTCCCAAGCTGAATTTGATGGCAAGTTCCATTCTTGTTGGAGCATTATTGCAACCAGGGGCTTGTAGTCAACACGTTTATTATTATTTATTATTATTTATTAGTTCGAATTATATGCCGGAGACTCAGGGCGACTTACAATGCATTAAGCAATAGCCTTCATACTTTTGTATATACCTGCTTAGCAGGGCTTTCAGCCCACCCAGGTTTTGTGGCTCCCGGTGTTTTCTTTTCTGTGGGAAAGGGGTCCAAATGGCTTTTTGAGTGTTTAAGGTTGCAGGCCCCTGAGATACACTGTTTATAAGGTATACAGGTAGTCCGCAACTTACAACCATTCATTTAGAGACCATGGGAAGTTAGAACAGCACTGGAAAAAGTGACTTATGACCATTTTTCACACTTACGACCATTGCAGCATCCCCCATGGTCACGCGATCAAAATTTGGTTGCTTAGCAACTGGGCATGTATATAAGACGGTTGCATTGTCCAGGGGCCCTGTGATCCCTATGTTGTAACCTTTTCAGCTGGCTTCTCACAAGCAAAGTCAATGGGGAAGCCAGTTTCGCTTAATGACCATATGATTCACTTAACAACTGCAGTGTTATTTGCTTAACAACGGTGGCAAAAAGATTGGAAAATTGGGCAAAACTCATTTAATAACTACAATCTTTGGTCCGGATTGTGGTCGTAAGTGGAAGACTACCTGTAATAACAGCATCTGGAAAACTGGTCCAAATTTATTTCCTTCTTATAGTAAGCAAAATCAAGGTGGGATTGAGTTTCTTTGTCTTTCTTCCCTTTATTTTTGGGCTCTATCATCTTTTGTGGTTGTGTGATGCCTTCCCCAAAGTCAAAATATGAATTTGAGATATTTTTTTTTCCCCCTGCTTTCTTACTCCTGCAGGAAATTGCTTCTCGACAAACATGTTACATACCAAAGTCAAAACAGAAAAACCAGGTAAAATGCCTCGGGAAATATTCTGCTATAAAAACCCAAGGATTTGAATTTTATCCAACCTCTTCTCTCCTATTCCCATTCTTCAGCTTGGATTGCATTAGAAGTAAACGTTATTTAGCTTTTTAAAGAGAGTAATCCACAGGCCTTTGGGAAAAAAAAACCAGGCGACTTCATTGTTAACTTAAAAAAAAAAAAGATACATCATGAACTCCTCTCATTGTTTTATGCCGGAGTAACAATCTCTCGTCATCCTCAGATCTTGAGACGGCCAATGCGCGAAACCGTCTTGATGCCGTCCTACAGTGTCTGCTGGAGAAAACCGATGTTGACAGGTAAGAATCAGCAAGTCAGTTCTGAGCACCGAAAAGAAATCTGAAACCGTTGATATTGGAAAGGGGTTAAAACTGTTGAGTGGGCCATTTTTGCTTTTTATGGCTGAACATTTCCTAAATCAGTGTTGGCGAACCAGCCGAAACGGGAGCGAATGCACCACGTGGGGCGGGGGGAAGCACTGGAAACCTGAAGAGCAGTTCACACATGAGCAGCATGCACGCGCCGGGAAGTTGACCTTCCGATTTCCGGTGTGTGCAGGCGTGCCAGTCACCTGGTCTTCCGGTTTCAGCAAAGACCAGCTGGTTGGGGCGCTCATGCGCGCCGGGGAGCTGCCCTTCTGGTTTCAGATTCTGATAGGAATCTCTTCCTATTCTACCAGCCTGTCAATCTCTCATTTCTCACGAGGCCGAAGTAGTTGTCAGGAAGAACCCTCAAAGGGTGCATTCATGTTTTGGACAAAGCCAATTACATTTCCCCTTTTTCTTTTTCTTTTTCTTTTTTTTTTTTTCTGATTCATCTCAGGGATCAAATGGAAGAGGACCCTGGAAAGACATCATCAGATGCGCTCAGCAAGTAAGGAGCAGCCATCATGTTCAGCCTTCTCCTTTCTCTTTGCACTTTGACCTGCCTCAAGCCATTAGCCGAATTCAGGCAGAGAAAGAAAATTTTTTTTTAAGAGAGGTTCACCCATGTTCAGTTGACAGTCAGGCATTGAGATGATTTGGCTTATGTCTCCTGCAGCGTCTTTGAAATCCTTCGCTCTGCTCTTCTTTCAGAAGTACTCGAGAGGAATTTGAGAAGTGGGTCCAAATATCTTTTTTTGTCTTCCCCAAGCAACTTTTAGACTATCGCGTAAAAAAAAACTAGCAGTACATCTACCTAATTATCCCTCTTTCTGCTTGCTTGCTTTTGAAGCTTTTTCAAAATGACGCCTTAAAAAAGTATTTACAATATTTTTACAGATATTTATATAATACCAAACTTTCAAAAAGGAGGTATTACTAGTGGTCTGGGACAGCAGGCCCCAAAGAGCTGAGGAATTTATATCCTTCCGGGTGTACCTGGACTACGACTCCCAGCATTCACTGTTGGCGATGCTGGCTATGACTTCTGGGAATCCTAGTCCAGCCCTATCTGGAGGCTGCAGCTTCCCATCCCTGCTCCAGTCTATAGACTTGCTAACTCTGCTGAGAACCGACTTCCTAGAAAAGCCATTTTCTTTCTGGTGGGGCTGTTGCCTGCTAGGTATTTCCTAACCTCTCTTGCTTTGCGGTTGCAGGGACCCTTCTCCTATTGCTACAGGAAAGAGGTATGGTTCTTAGCCCTGTCCTTCCTTCCTTGCCTACTGATGACCACAGAGTGGGAGAATAGAAAGTTTTCTTACTGAGTTCAACTGAAGATCTCAAGAAACAAAATCACGCAAGCGTGTGGCACAGAATTCTGCAGCCTGGTTCACACGTCACTGTGTTGAATGCCATCAGGGGTCTGGTTCGCACGTCGATTTCAATGCTGTGTGTGAACTTGGCTTGCAGGTTTTGTTTTGGGATTTCCTCCCTGGCGGTTCCAGCAGCCAGAAAGACAACCAAAGGAGCGCCTTGTTTCTTCAGTTGTGGGAATGAGTGCAGCCAATGCACTTGGTTCTCTTCCTTGCCAACAGCATTCGGAATTCAGTGCTTTCTTAAGAACCGCCTTCTCAAAAGCAGTACCAATTTCAAGGTGCCTCCAGTTGCAACTGTGACCGGAGACACTATCCAAAAAAAAAAAAAAAAAAGTTTACCGTTTCTTACTATCTGTTTCCTGGATTTTCAGTTTCGCTCTTTGCAGCCCAGAATACTTTGGAATGGGCGTGGCCTAGAAATACTGTTTAATTAATATGCAAACCAGGCAAATGACTTGTAGCTCTTGCTGCGGTTGGATTTTTAAAAAGCTGATCGCAAAGGGGATCTTCTCGACAGGCAGGAGAGTAATTTGGATGCTCAGTGACCCATTTCCGGTGCCCCTTGGGTTGATTGTGTTATTTATTCAAAATGTAGATGTTTAATACCAGGGGTCTTCAACCTTGGCAACTTTAAGACTTGTGGACTTCAACTCCCAGAGTAAGACTTGTGGACTTCAACTCCCAGGATTCTGGGAGTTGAAGTCCACAAGTCTTAAAAGTTGCCAAGGTTGGAGACCCTTGTTTTATACTATATGAAGTAATAAATAGGCTGGAGCAAAATAGGCCCAAGGCCTATTGTATAATTGCCATTGCACAATTAAGACATATCGGTAAGCGGACATCAAGCCAGCTCAGAATGATGGCAGGACAGAAACTAGCTTTAAACTTTCGCCACTGCTATGATCTGAGCTAGATCCACAGTTCCCATTACCCTAGCACCGTGATGGCGAACCTATCGCATGCATACCAGAGGTGGCACGCAACGCCTTCTCTGTGGGCACGCGAGCTGTTGCCCCAGTTCAGATCTGCCGCGCATGTGTGCGTGCCTCCCACTGGCTGGCTGGTCTTTGGTCTCTGCCACGCATGCGGGGGGGGTGTGCGGGGGGTCCGCACATGCATTGCATTTGGGCACTTGGTCCAGAAAAGTTTAGCCATCACTGCTCTAGCATGTTTGCTATTGCCAGTGGGATGCAAATTCCATCACCTGTCTAAAACAGGTGTGTCTAACCCATGGCGCACAGGCCACACACAGCCCTGGACAGCTTAGTAACGTAGATTGTAAACTTTTTATCATTATTATATGTCTTGATATTCATTAACTAAATTGATATATTTTATATATAAGGCCCAGGTAAGCCAAAAGGTTGGGCATGGCTGGTCTAAAGGAAACCAGGGGTACCTAATTTTTCTTCAGAGCCAAGCTGACTTGTCTCAATCAAGAAAAAGCAGCACGCCAAAGAACTGGGAAGTTGCAGATCCGTACACTTGGTGGAGACACTATCACTTGGTTTCTAATCGTCGTATACAGTAGTGGCCAAAATTGTGGAAACCTTTTGGGGAAAGTGTATTTTCTGAAATGAGCTAATAACAACACTTTTTTTTTTCAAGTAGTACCATAAAATTATATATCAATGGAAAGATAATTTAATTAGGGATGTAATGCAATAACTTTTATGAAGGATTTGCTATTAGAATAGCAGTTACAGTATAAAGAAGAAAAGTGAAACCCGTAGAAAAAAACGAGATATACAAACATTATCACCATAGAAAAAACAAAATATACAAAAATTATCACCATGTCAGTTAATCCTTAGTTGGGTAACCTTTAGCATGAATCACGGCCTTACAGCGTCTTCCCATGGAGTGAACCAAGTCTTTGAGTTCTGCAGCTGTTATCATGTGAAACCAAGATTGAAGGATGGCTTCTATTCACTGGGTTTTATTGCTGAGTCGCTTCTGACTTAACAAGTTTCTTTAGTTGGCTCCATAGATATTCAATTGGGTGAAGGTCTGGGCTATTCCCAGGCCATTCCAGCAGTGGAATAGGATTATCTTGAAAAAAAGTGGTGTTATTAGCCATCAAACCTCAAAAATACACTTTTCCCAAAAGGTTTCCACAATTTTGGCCACTATTGTATGATAGCTTGTTATATCTGCCAGCGTTCAGGGTCATGGAATCCTAGTGCCGGAAGGGAGAGTTCAGTCCAACTTCCTGCCCAGTGCAAGAATCCCAATTAAGCCTCCTTCACAAAAGGCGACCTAGCCTCCTTAAACAAAAACTTGAATGTCTACTCCATTCATTCTGGGTGTTCCAGGTGTCTTGTCCCAGAGACACTTATGAGATCAGGTTCTTCAGAGCCCATGGAATGAGTCCTAACAGAGTTGGAAGACATTCTCAGAAGTCTCATCATCCCCATCTGCTCAGTGCAAAACCTTCCAGTTGCTTGCATCATCTTCTAATGCTTTTGTGTTCTCAGGCCTTCTACTCGATTCTCCCATCACCGTCGCAAGAAGAGGAAAGAGATGGACGACGGACTCACTGAAGGGGGACCACAAAAGCAGAGTGAGTGGAAACATCAGAGCTACTGTGGTGGCTCTTGAGCCAAGTCATTGATTCTTGGGGAAGAGTTAAACTGCTGACTTTAGAGATGCAAAGCTTAGGTTTTGCTGCTGAATTATGACTCAAGCCACCTTCGATTTCTGAAGGCATCACCCAGCTCTGATTTAAGATCTGTCTCTTAATTTTTTAATGTATCTTTTTGTCAACTCGCAAAGCATCCCTGGCCTGCTTTCGAGCTACCATAGGCCAGGGGGAATGGGAAACTGGTGAAACTGCCCAGCAGCAAAAAACAGATGCACATTCCACGCTTATCTCCCTCAAGGCTGTATCCCAGGGATACCTACAGCAGTCGAAGGGGAGTGACCTCTGCCACCCACGAAATTGCTCCCTTGACGAATGTGATTGATGACACACCCTGGGGGGAAGAGGGAAACAGGGTCATAATTGGAGTGTAAATTACGTAGGGTCAGAGCTGGCTTCACTTGGGAATGTGCCAACATGAAGCTCCTAATAAATACCTGGATTTCTTTTGAAGCTTGGCTCAAGACTTATGATTTAATTAGGGCATCCGTAGGAACCCTGACATCTTTATCTTTGCAGACACCTACATCATCAAGCTGTTTGATCGAAGTGTAGACCTGGCCCAGTTCTCCGAGAGCACCCCACTATACCCCATCTGCCGAGCTTGGATGCGGAATAGTCCCATGGTGCGGGAACAGGAACGATCTCCCAGCCCAAATCTACCCACCCTGCTTGAAGATGAAGAGGTACAGAATAGGATTCCCTAATCCGGCTTCTAAGTGGGAAAAGTCTTTTCTCACCAATCAAACAATAGTTGAGTTTACTGCTTTCCACAAACTTTTCTCTGGCAGGCCTTAAAATCTATTGCGCACCTTTCTCTCCATAACTCACACAATTGAGGCAGTCAGACCGGTAAATATGTGATCCAAATGAAGTCTGGATCTGATCTGGGACTTTTTATGCACAGAGGTTACATCCTTCTTTACCCACGTGGCATCCTGTATAGGTAGTCCTTGTTTAGTGACCATTTGCAGTTATGTGATGAAAAAATAAACTTTATGACCAACTATTGTATTTACGACCTTCTTAGGTCTGTAAAGCAAAGGAAAGCGGAAACAAGATCATAAGCATAGTTGTGGTTTCTCTTAGCACTGGCTTAATGACCGAGTTGCTGGTGCCAACCGATGTTGCTAAATGAGGACTACCTTTATGTTCATTAAGCTTATAGCTTCCAGAAGTCCCAACCTGAGGGATACTGGGCCAGTGTGGATTGAGCAAAACTTTGGATTCCACCAGCGAAACAAGGCTCAGATCCATATCTAGCCTACATTCTCCTTTGTCTAAAATGGAAAAAATGGGCAGGTCTGTCCTAGATTCTTTTCCAAATCGACAGGCCTGTCCTAGATTCTGAAGACTGGATCTTCAGTCTTCAGAATTTAAGCAAATTTCCAAAGGCAAATCTCAAAGGCAGGGGTGGGATTCAGCTGGTTCGGGTGAACCAGATGTTAATTTTAATCTGGTTTGCTGAACTGGTTGTTCCAAGGACTGGCTGACCCCGCCCACCCCGCCCCTCCCAGGAGTCTCCACACGGCCCGTTTTGGATGCCAGGTAAGTGTAGGGTGCGCACGGAAGCTCTGGGAGGGCAAAAAACAGGCCTACTGTAAGTCCGGAAACGGGGCTGTTTCCGGCCTCTGGAGGGCCTCTGGTGCCCAGGGGAGGCTGTTTTCACCCTCCTGGAGGCTCCAGGAAAATCTCCGGAGGCTGGGGAGGGCGAAAAACGGGCCTACCAGCAGTCCTCTAGTAACAGCCAAAAACATTACAGCCAAAAACGGGCTAACGAGCTCCGTTTTTGCCTGCGGTGGCTTCCTGCAGCCCTCTGCCAGCGAAAACAGAACTCGCCAGCCTATTTTCGCTGGCAGAGGCACCGCGAGCCGGTCCTTCATTGTTTCCAGGACAGATGGTTCCAGCCAGATCACAGCACCCCGCGGGCCGGATCTGGCCCCCAGACCTTGAGTTTAACACCCCTGCTGTATATACTGTAACATAAATATACAGTACGTTATATACTGTATTTCAAGAATAAGTCTCCTGATTAAGGCTGCAAAAGTTGGACCCATTATTTTTTTGTCCTCTTTCTCTCCTCTCTCTTAAACTCTGGGATCCCAGGGCGTCGAAGTCTTAAATGGGAAAATCCAGGATGTCTACAAGCTACCATCGCCTATCCCTTGCCAGACAAATCCTGCAGGGGAACCCATTAACCTGCGTATCCCATTCCCACCAGCATCCGAAGAGGAAACAAAAGTGGCTGCTGAAACGGTCAGACCATCCTGCAAATTAAGGAGTGGGGTGGGGTGACGGGGATGAGAATAAACAGGTTGGATGGTAAAATAGCAAATGGTAGGGATTTTAACCACCTTTTCTCATCTGAATCCCCTCTTACTATCAGCAAGACATGGGGCAGTGTGCATCAGGATATTATGTCAGGGTTCCAAGGAACACCCCTAACGAAATAAAACTCCGAGGCCTGAGGTTCCTCAAAGTCCCAATTTATTAGAGATGTCATCAGTGGTGGGATTCAAATAATTTAACAACCGGTTCTCTGCCCTAATGACCAGCTGGGCAGGCGTGACTCGGTCATGTGACTGTGGGTGTGGCCAACTCAACTTCACTCACATCGATGGGCACTTCGACTTATCTGTTACAATGTAATAAGGGTTAAGCAGAGAGGCAGTTTCTGTAAGCAGGGCAATAAAGATTAGGCTAGAGACAACACCAGAATGTTTCCTTCCTGCCTTCCTTACAGGATTAGCCCTGTAAAGTAGAGAAAAAAAAAAGATTTCTTCCAACAACAGGTTCTCCGAACTGCTTAGAAAGTTAACAACCGGTTCTCCTGAATAGGTGCGAACTAGCTGAAACCCACCACTGGATGTCATGTTGGCACATCTGGGAAAACCCGAATCTGAAAGCTTCCAGGTTTCCCCCACCCA
Source organism: Pantherophis guttatus (assembly GCF_059756535.1). NCBI lineage: Eukaryota > Metazoa > Chordata > Lepidosauria > Squamata > Colubridae > Pantherophis > Pantherophis guttatus. The sequence goes on from NC_142072.1 coordinate 10,269,905, forward strand.
GCTAACAGTTCGCAGCCCTGCCCCACACCCACAAGCTCATCACATATAGTCCAATCAATTCTTCACATTCAACTGGATACAATCTCCAGGCAGTTTCCAGCAGATGTAGGCAAAAGTGTCCTTGAATACAGAATGTTGTTATGACTAACTTTCTACCACTCCAACAAAAACCCCCCTCCCAATTTCCCAGGCTAAAATATGTGGCAGTTAGGAAGCAGAAAGGAAAACTGTCTTCCAAAACTGACATATTACTCTTAAGAGGACACCTAGCATTTTCAATTTGAAATGTATTTTTAATTGTCTGGCCCGATTCACACAACATCATCTTCTTTTAACGACCCCATAATCCCTTGCGAGGTGGAGTCGGGGCAACTGAATGGAGTTAGCAGAGCGTTTAAATGGTCGGATGCCCTTCCTGTCGCCAGTGCGGAGTTTTGTTCTCGGTGTGCCCAGAGAGAGAAATATCTGCCTCTACCTAGGATCGAACTCACAGCCTCCTGATTGTGAGGCGAGAACTCCACTTCTAAGCCACCGCACCACTCCCGGATTTACACAACATGCCAAAACCTAAATCGAAGCTAAAAAAAAAAAAAAAAAAACCATACCCGCTATATCACATACTATTTGCATTTAACTGGTTTGCTAAATTATCTCCCTTTTTCTGGGTTTCCACAGGGCATTGAGTCATAAACTAAACATTCTGGATTCACACAATGCAATAAATTATGCACGGATACACACACCCACACATAATAACAATCCCACCAACCAAGCCTGGTTTGTTGTATGAATCAAGCCACTATATTTTCAACTGATTTGATTGTGTTGTGGATAAGAGTAGGCTTTGGTGCCAAGTTGTCAAAGGAGAGGATTATGTTAGAATACTTTTCTCAATTCAAGTGAGGAAAGGGTACTTACGAGACATTTTAATTTAAAAGAACCGGAGGAACAGAAAACAGGAATATGAATGAGTCAGAATAATGTACCGTAAAAGTGCAAACTTAAAAATGCAGCTAAAAACTGAAGATGTGCCACCAACTAAATCAACATAAGTAAAATAAACTGTTGGAAGAAATGTCCATCTGGGTTCAGTTCCAAGTGGGGAGAAAGACACTGGAAACATGGTGGCTGTTTGGAAAGATGGTTTTTAATGGTGGACAGGACCACATGGGTTTGAGGTCCTGGGCAAAAAGGCACATTGAGTGGAGAGAGGGATAAATTTATAACTCTCTTGGGCCCTGCCTTAGAGTTTCCTGTTCCTGTACAAGAAATGTATCCCATTGGCTGTCAGACTCCCAGGGGGCCGGGGTCTTAGCTAACTTTGTAGGCTGTCTGTGTCCCAGGCTTGGTTGAGCCTTGCTGGGTGATGTAATCTTCCCAGGTGCCATGTGGTGAGATGGGTAGAGGGCTAATCCTATCATGTCCTGAGGGCCATGTCTAAATCCCATCACCCTGGAGCTGAAGGGAGGAGGGCAGAGAGCTGCGGGAAGCTGCTTTGTCTTTAAAAACATCTTTCTCCTTTTCTCATCCGGGGAAATATAATATTCTGCCTCTTTAATATTTCCTAGAATATTTCATTCTTCTAGGAGGGGGGTGGGTGCTGACGTCCTACAAAACTGAAAAGGAATTTAGGACTGCAAGTTTCACAGACCGATAAGTCTCCAATTAATTTCGCTACTGTATTAGATGCTCTTGTTAGATTGAAGATGCTTGTTAGGACATTCATACAGTGCCCTTAGATTCATAGCAAATTAAGTGATCTTGCATATGTTTCCTCTCTCCTATAAACCCTCCCAGACTTCTGAAGTGGTCCCTTCAATGTCTACCCTCATCTACAAGAACATGGAGAGATGGAAGAAGATCAGACAAAGGTAAGGCTTGTGTAACAGAAAGCCAAACTGTGGCCCAGAGGCAAGAGCTCAAGGGTGAAATCCAGCAGGTTCTGACAGGTTCTGGAGAACCAGTAGTGGAAATTTTGAGCAGTTCGAAGCACCGGCAGCAGAAAGTTTGAGTAGTTCAGAGAACCAGCAAATACCACCTCTGGCTGGCCCCAGAGTGGGGAGAGAATGGGGATTTTGTAGTATCCGTCCCCTGGAGTGGGGAGGGAATGGGGATTTTGCAGTATCCTTCTCCTGGAGTGAGGTGGGAATGGAGATTTTGCAGTATCCTTCCCCTGCCATGCCCGCCAAGCCATACCACGCCTACCAAGCCACGCCCACAGAACCGGTAGTAAAAAAAATTTGGATTTCACCCCTGCAAGAGATCCAGTTATTGGTCCCATGCGAGAATTCACTGTGTAGCGGGAAACAATTTGTGGAAAGGATAATGCAAAAAATCCATGTGCCGTGGTTGACTTGTGGCCTGTTTCCAGGTGGAAAGAAGCTTCGCAGAAGAACCAGTTGCGCTATGCTGAGAGCATGAAGATCCTTAAAGAGATGTATGAACGGCAATGAAGAGTGAGGGGCTCGTGTCTTCTTGGAATCCCTCGTCTTCTGGAATACAGAAGTGACTGCTTCTGAGTTTGTCGATCAATAAATGCAGCTTTTGTTTTGCAGATTTTGTGACTTTGTTGTTCTGCCCCAGCTACGGGTCCCAAGAACTGTAGCACGCACACAGCTCCAAAAACTCCGTTTAATACAAACAGACCCCTTTCAAAATGCAGGCTTTAACCACAAATGTCCTTATCAGCCTGCTGTGAATTACAGAGATTAAACAAAGTCCGACAAGGGTTGGCAATCAGCCCAGAAACCAAGTTGTAACAAAAAACTCACTCTCAAATGCTCTGCGTAGGACCAAACGTTGTTTCCAGCAACATTTGCCAGCTGTGTGCAAACTTAAATAGGCTAAGGGAGTGGCTAATTAGCCCCAAGCCTTACTCTCGAGGAGACCTCCTCCTGAGTAGCCACTCCTGCCTTTTGACAGCCCTGCGTGCTCGAGCATTGAGAAGAGGCTCCTCCACTTCACTCTCTTCACTTGAAGGAGCCTCTGGAGATTCTGAAGGCCCTGGCTGAGTCTCTGCCTCTGGCACCACATCCTCTTCAGCCTCCTCGCTGTCCGACTCGAGCGCCAGCTGCACAGGCTGCTGGCGTGACACCACATCAGCCTCCTCGTTGTTGGGATCAGCCACAATCCGCACAGGCCGCTGGCAGGCCACAACACTTGTAGATTTTGTGAGGCTTGACTTCACAAGAAGACATACCAGGAGCCCTATAAATGTATGCATCGTGCATGCTACGATGCATGCCTTTCCCAACCTAGTTGTCCATGATTAGCTGAGCTGTGGCCTTGGTTCACACAACACACTCAACCATAAGTTAATGACACTGGCTAGGTTCCTGCCACATTGGCCCACCAGACTTCAACCGGTATATTGTGCAAATACGCTTCATATGTTTAAAGAGGCCATCTATGTCAAAATCGAACAGCCCTCTCTCAACAGAGGGGGAGGGATACAACATCATCGATCTCCAGTCTACAACACAGTCCTTTCAACAGTTCCAAGAAGGCTCCACACTCATTTGCACCCCTCAGTTTTGACCCTGATGACACAGATAAGCCTCCAGGTGAATTTAATGACCCCGCTAAAAGAATTCAAATGTCCAGCTGTCTGCAAGGAGTATAAATCCTTCAATTCCCCATCATCCAATCAGAAAACCCAGAAAGTCCAGTTTCCCCTGGGGGGGGGGGGGAACAAAGTGCCTTAGCACAGCCATGACCTGGATGACTTAGAATCTCCATATACAAATCATATGGTTAGTTAATGATTCAGTGTGTTGTCCGGTCCTAGAAAATGTAGTTATTTGGGGTAAAGAAAAGGTAAAGGTTCCACTCTAGGAGGTGGTGCTCATCTCCGTTTCAAAGCCAAAGAGCCAGTGCTGTCTAAAGACGTCTCCGTGGTCATGTGGCTGGCATGACTCAACACCAAAGGTGCACAGAACGCTGTTACCTTCCCACCAAAGGTGGTCCCTATTTTTCTACTTGCATTTTTTAACGTGCTTTTGAACTGCTAGGTTGGCAGAAGCTGGGACAAGTAATGAGCTCACCCCGTTATGGAACACTAGGGATTCAAACCACTGAACTGCCAACCTTTTGATCGTCAAGCTCAGCATCTTAGCCACTGAGCCACCATTTCCCTGAAATACTTTGGCTAGCTATAGGGATATATACTATGCAGACCTGGTCATAGAAAGATGGCTACTTCTGAAAAACCATATAGCTTGGACCTCACCCAATACGGTTTCCAGTTCAATATTGGTACTAAGAGCCTTGGTACTACAGTGGTTTAAAGCACCCTGTTATTAACACAGCTGCCTGCAATTTACTGCTGGTTCGAATCTCTCCAAGGCTCAAGGTTGACTCAGCCTTCCATCCTTTCTAAGGTAGGTGAAATGAGGACCCAGTTTGTGGGGGCAATAAGCTGACTTTGTATAAATATACAAAAGTATGAAGGCTATTGCTTAACGCACTGTAAGCCACCCTGAGTCTCCGGAGAAGGGCGGCATATAAATCAAATTAAAAAAAAAAAAAAATTGGCTTCCTTGAAGAAGTAGGGGTCCCTTAAGGGAATGGTCTGTGACATCCATACTTTTGCTCTCCTTCCCTGTAGAGGTTTCAGTGTAAATCAATCTTGTAAATTGCCATGTATTATAATAAATTGTCCATGTAAATTAGCTTGGCATTGGAATACATTAATTAACCAGCTGATGCATAGCAGCTGCTGACTACTGTGCCATGAAAAGACTTCCTGGACCTACCTAGACTGCCAAAATATGAACTGAGATCATATTTGGAGACAAAAAGTTCTCCCATATTAGGAACAGTTAGAACTTGTTAACAAGACCGACGTTTCCCACGATGCATCTCGATGATGTGCTTTTTATAGTAGGTATTATTATTCTTGAAGAAGAAAGTAAAGGAGATGAAGGCCAGATTAGTTGAATACAGGTAATTCTCGTCTCAAGCTTCAAAAGACGTTTTTGCTATTGCAACTATGATCACTTCTCAGATTGCCAACGAAACTATGGGGAGAAGGAAAGGGTAGATAGAAAGTAAACAAGTTCTAGACATCAAGATGCCAGCTGTGAGAACCAAGGACACTTCAGCAGGTGTTTACCAGGACGTTCCCAGACGTTCCCATAACAATACTGTGCAGCAGCTGCCAAAAAAGGCAACACAGTTCTAGGTTGCATAAACAGAGGGATAGAAACAGAGATGAAGTGTTAATACCACTTTATAATGCCTTGGTAAGGCCACACTTGGAATACTGCATTCAGTTTTGGTCGCCAGGATGTAAAAAAAGATATTGAGACTCTAGAAAGAGTGCAGAGAAGAGCAAAGATGGAGGCTAAAACATATGAAGAACGGTTGCAGGAACTGGGTATGTCTAGTTTAATGAAAAGAAGGACTAGGGGAGACATGATAGCAGTCTTCCAATATCTCAGGGGCTGCCACAAAAAAGGGAGTCAAGCTCTTCTCCAAAGCACCTGAGGGCAGGACAAGAAGCAATGGGTGGAAACTAATCAAGGAGAGAAGTAACTTAGAACTAAGGAGAAATTTCCTGACAGTGAGAACAATTAATCAGTGGAACAACTTGCCTCCAGAAGTTGTAAATGCTCCAACACTGGAAATGTTTAAGAAGAGATTGGATAACCATTTGTCTGAAATGGGGTAGGGTTTCCTACCTATGCAGGGGCTTGGATTAGAAGACCTCGGAGGTCCCTCCCAACTCTTTTATTATATTCTAACACAGGGTGTCAAATTCAAGGCCCGCGGGCCAGATTCAGCCTACTGGATGCTTAGATCTAGCCTGTGGGGCCACCTCGGAAACAGTGAGGACCAGCCCGCAGTGTCTCTGCCAGTGAAAATGGGCTCCCAAGCTCCATTTCCAGCTGTGATAGCCTCCTCTGCCAGCAAAAAACAGAGCTCGGGAGGTACCTCCGGCCTTACTGGGAAGAAGAGTTAAGTAAACAGTAAGAGAGTTGGAAGGGTCCAACTCACACAGGAGATCTGTACTAGGGATTCGAACCGCCAACCTTTCTGATCGACAAGCTCAGTGTCTTAGCCACTAAGCCACTTCTCCTAACATCTATTTTGCCTTATGTGGGTTGGATTCACCTATTATAAGCTATCTGGCTTTGCATATGATAAACCACGCTGGGTTTAGAGAATGCATAAGAGCCAAGGAAGCAACTTGAGGTAGGCCTATCTATAGCCGATTATGCAAACGTGTATTTTTCTATCTTCCTCCACAAAGTTCATGATGGGTTCCAGAGAGCATTCTCAACTTACTCTTTGCAACTGGGCTGAGAGCCAAGGATCACTGTGACTCGGCAAGTATTGCAAATTGGGTTGTTGTGTTTTTTTCTTCCTCACATGCAAAGGAATACGATGCTCCAGCAGCCGACACCAATTCTTTTGAGTCCTGCTAAGTAGACAGGTTTTCTAGCCATCCAGAGATGTATTTTAAGGGGGGGAAATCATTGTTAAGATGGCATATGCTGCAACTCTTAAGGAGCAGCCTGATTTAAGATGATCCTGTGCAGCTGGTACATCAATCACGCACACATGACTCAGTTGTTCCCAAAGGTACAAGGTGAACAGCCAACATCTAAAAATCTTTCCCTGACATCAGCTTTCAATTGTGGCTGCATTTGACGGTTGTGCCCTGCTATGGTTGAACTCCTAATGAATCGTAAAAACAAATCATAGGTGAACAAGCCATAAAACATGGTTTACAATCTCAGTGCAGTGTTAAAATAATATGCAATGTTGCAACAAAATATGGCTTGATCTGCTGAAATGAATTTGGAGACTGTAGGGCTGAAAAGGGACACTTTGGTTGCCTGTAGCCCAATGTTTATTGTTTATAAGCAGTGTTCTTTTTTTATACAAAGTCAGCTTATTGCCCCCACAATCCGGGTCCTCATTACCTACCTTGGAAGGATGGAAGGCTGAGTCAACCTTGAGCCTGGTGAGATTTGAACTCGTAATAATTGCAGGCAGCTGGCAGCTAAGTGCTACTTTAACAGTACTTTAGTCTGCTGCGCCACCAAGGCCACCAAAGTGGATGTTGTGTTTGGACAAAAACAGCTATATCTTTTTGCAGTGTCTCTACCTCATGTTTATTTTTTATTTTATTTATTTATTTGTTGTGTACGTGTTAGATAATATATATAAGTATAAGCATGCATTGAATACATAAAATGAATATAATTAAAGGGAACATTGGAACAGGGACGGTAGGCACGCTGGGGCTCTTATGCACGCCCCTTACAGACCTCTTAGGAATGGGGTGAGGTCAACAGTAGCCAGTCTAAGGTTAAAATTTTGGGGGTTCAGGGATGAAACCACAGAGTCAGGTAGTGCATTTCAGGCATTGACCGCTCTGTTGCTGAAGTCGTATTTTCTGCAGTCGAGTTTGGAGCGGTTCACTTTAAGTTTGTATCTATTGTGTGCTTGTGTATTGTTATGGTTGAAGCTGAAGTAGTCATTGATAGGTAGGACATTGTAGCAGATGATTTTATGAGCTATGCTTAGGTCAGACCGAAGGCGGCGTAGTTCCTAATTTTCTAAGCCCAAAATTTAAAGTCTGGTGGCATAAGGTATTTTGTTGCGAGCGGAGGAGTGGAGGACTCTTCTTGTGAAATATTTCTGGACACGTTTAATTGTATAAATGTCCGATATGCAGTGCAGGTTCCAGACGGATGAGCTGTATTCGAGAATTGGTCTAGCAAAGGTTTTGTATGCTCTGGTTAGTAGTGTAATATTACCGGAGAAGAAGCTATGCAAGATTAGGTTTACAATCCTTAATGCCTTTTTATTATTAATATGGTTATTAGTTGTTCAAATATTGAAACAACCTCTTGAGCTGTGAGAAGGCATTGCTTTGCCATAAACTGTCTTGTATTCTCCCACGGTAAGCTCTCCACACTCTGAATTAATTTGTTGTTAACCTTTTTAGTCTTTATCTCAGTCTCCATACCGGCTGTAGCTGGACTCGTTGTTTGTGAAAACAGCTGGCTGTCATTTTGCTCCCCTCCCCCCCAGATCGGGAAAGTCTAGTATCTGCTGTTTTGTCAGACCTCTTTGCAGGCCCCGTTCTAACCCAGGGGTGGGTTCTAATTTTTTTTACTACCGGTTCTGTGGGCGTGGCTTATTTTGTGGGCATGGCTTGATGGTCATGTGACAATTATTTAGGATTTAACAGAGGTACTGGACTACCAGGCTTTTAACTGCTTGCAGAGCTGTACTGGTCTACCCATTTGTTTTTGGAGGCACTGGTCTACCCATTTATTTTTGCAGGCACCGGTCTACTCATTTATTTTTGGAGGCACTGGTCTACCCATTTATTTTTGCAGGCACCGGTCTACTCATTTATTTTTGCAGGCAATGGTCTACCCATTTATTTTTGCAGGCACCGGTCTACTCATTTGTTTTTGGAGGCACTGGTCTACCCATTTATTTTTGCAGGCACCGGTCTACTCATTTATTTTTGCAGGCACTGGTCTACCCATTTATTTTTGCAGGCACCGATCTACTCTTTGTTTTCTCTTAACACTGATCAGCTGTAGGGCGGCCCTTTGAAGCCCCACGGGAGGCAGCAATAGATTGGGGGTGCAATAGATTGGAGGTGGGGCCAAATAAAAGATAAGAATAATGGAGGGGGGTGGGGGGGCAGAACCGGCAGAACCAGTTCGGTGACGTCATATAGTCACCGCTACCAGTTCGGCGGAACCGGGAGGAACCCACCACTGCTGGGGGATATTTTTACTTACAAATCTCTTGCCAGCAAAGTGCTCGTCGATTTTTGGTTGTTTTGCATTCTTCAGTGGTGGGAGAGATATCCCGGGCTGGTGCCATGGTGCTTCTTTCTTTTCCCCATGCCTTATTAGTCCTCAGCAGCCAAAACTTTGCCTGTGTTGTGGTCTATGCCGTTATCGTCTCCGAAAAATATTATTTAAATAAAAAGGATCCAATGGGTATTCTAAAATTGATAAAATAGAATAAAACCAAGAGGAGCTGATGCAAACACGATCCGGCAGCGGCAGCCTCGCCACTTTCATTGTGTTTTATTCCTGATGCTAAACAGTTGTGTTCACTTAACATTTAATGCCCATTACAAATTTAATACTGGCCTGGTTTACTCAACAGGTCAAGACCTGAGGGGTCTTGCTGAACCCTAAACCATCTGACCAGATTATAACCTACTTCTCAACATGTGATCCATGTCCTTCATTATGGAGTTTATTACCCATTTTTCTATACTTCCTTTTTTAACTCATGCAAAGGGTTTCCTAGGAAAGGATCTGCTAAGAGTGTTTGAAATCCTTCGTTTCAAAAAGCCACCGACAGCTTTTCAAAGCAGCATTTAAATGTTTAGGAAATAATTTGGACGGCGGTATGATTTAAGATGTTATAGATAGCTATAGATAACTAGAATCCAGAAGAGCCTAAAATCTATAGAAGAATCTAGCTCAGAGGTATCCAACCTTGGCAATGTTAAGACTTGTGGACTTCAACTCCCGGAATTCAACTTGTGGACTTTGACTCCCAGAATTCCCCAGCCAAAATTCTGGGAGTTGAAGTCCACAAGTCTTAACATTGCCAAGGTTATAGACACCCCGATCTAGAAATTCAGTACAAAATCTATAGAGAAATATATAGAGCAATGCTGTACCTATACACCAAAAGCCAAATAGGGATACTTGGCAAAGCCAAATGTAAAGATGGCAGTCTGGCCAACTCCCAGGCAAATAATATGCCAAATTGCATGTTAAATTTTTGCAAAAGGCAGTTTTTTAAAAGCTGAGTGGCACCAACCCAATAGTTGCCCCAGAATTGCATCTTGAAACTGTGTGATTTCACTGTTGGCTAAATGTTTAAAATAAATTTGGTAGCTTTCCATTGGATTTGCCACACCTAATTTGTCTTGCGTCAATACCTCCTTTACAATCCATTCAGGAAAGAATGTAATTGAAAGCCATCTCTACTCCTAATACTGGGTGGAGATTAGTTTTTTTAATGTCCTCATTAAACTTAATATAGACAAGTACCAACAGATTCAAGAAACAATTCCTTTCATGGGCATTGTGTATCTGGTTGTATGATTTGCATCCACCTGGCTGCAACATTCTCCTTGGCACATTTCAAAAGTCTTTTGTTCTCTACCTTGTTAACTAAAAGCATTTTCTTTTCCTTTCAACATGGAAGCTAGGAATTATCATTTATAAAGGATGGTTATTGGTGTACGCCTATCCCACTCCCTGCTCCTGCCCCCTTTCTGCAGAAGAACCCATAACATATTCCTTCTCCTTAAGTTCATTAGCAGGGAAATCTTTTATGTGAAGATCTAGTTTATCATTCACAGGACTACCGTGTTTCCCTGAAAATAAGTCCCTGTCTTAGATTTTTTGAACTCCGAAATAAGCTCCTGGCCTTATTTTCAGGGAGGTCTTATTATTTTGGAGTGCTTGGAACAAGACGGGGCTCCTCTTGCCATCTTACCTGATTTCCAGCTCTGTCTCCCTAACCCTAATGTAGGGGTCTGCAACCTTAAACACTCAAAGAGCCATTTGGGCCCGTTTCCCACAGAAAAGAAAACACCGGGAGCCACAAAACCCTTCCCGTGCCTGACTATTTCTTGAGCGGTCACAAAACTAGCATATGTTGTTGAATTAAACGTTCTGTTTTCTTCTGAAACTTTTCTTTTCTTGGATTTATACATGATTGGCCTACCAGGGGTTGAAAAGCTCAATAAATCACATGCCGACGGGTGTCACACATTGGCGGTTGTGATGCATATTTTGAGTGATAGGGAGCTGCAGCAGAGGGGTGAAAGAGCCACATACAGCTCCAGAGCCATAGATTGCTGACCCTGCCCTAAACAGAGGAAATGGCGGGGACCAGCTGCGCATGTGTTTAAATATTTTCAGGGAGGGCTTATTTTAGCATGTGCACTCAAAAGCCCAATTGGGCTTATTATCCGGGGAGGTCTCATTTTCAGGGAAACAGAGTAGTTTTACCCATTAATTAGAAATTTGTTTTTACAAAGCAGAGATTTTATTTTACCCTCCCCAACTTTGCAACATGGGCACGATAGACGAAAATGCAAATGATATGCAAGATATTGTAAAAATAAAAATCAAGGAGCACATGGAAAACTTGGCCTGAGATTAAATATCAAGGCCAAGCTAATGTCAACAGATACATCAACCAGCTTTAGGTATTGAAATAACCGATAGCCCCCAACTTTTAGGATCTACTATTTACTTCAGTGTTTCTCAACCTTAAGACGTGTGGGTTCAACTTCCAGAATTCAGCTAAGCTTGAGAAACACTGATCTACAATACAATAATGGAACCATCAATCAGGAGACACACGGCAGACTGACACTTGTTAGTCTAGAGTAGCAATCAAGGCCTTGGAAAAAGTGTTCAGATGCCATGATGCAAAGGTCAGAATAATCCAAGCAATGGTTTCCCCTGTAGCATTTTATGGGACCAAAAGTTGGACTTAGAAGAAGTCAGATAGAAATAATATTGACAATTTCAAATTCTGATGCTGTAAAACTCCTGAGAATACCAGACATCCAAGAAAACAAACAATGGATGATCGATCAACCCAGAGATCTTGCTCAAGAGAGATGACCAGGCTCAATTATACTTTGGATACTTCATGTGATGCCCCTAGCTCATTGTAGAAATCTATATGGCTGACTCAGCCTTCCATCCTTCTGAGGTCAGTAAAATGAGGACCCAGATTGTTGAAGGCAGTATGTCGACACTGTAAACTGCTTAGAGAGGGCTATAAAACACTGTGAAGCAGTATATAAGTCTAAGTGCTATTGCTATAATACTGGGAAAGGAGGAAGGTAAAAGAAAAGGGTGTTCAGTGGATGAATTCAATTCAAATTCAATTCCACTGGAAGATCTGAAGGACCCAATTAGGGATAGAGCTTCCTGGAAAAAAAATGTATATAGTTGCTAAGAGTCAACAGCAACTTGATGGAATATCAACAATCCATCAATCTGGGCAGGTCAAACACCACAGTTCCTCTATTTCTATGTGCTGCTTATATTCAACATCCTTTCACCGATATTAGGCCGTCATTATTTAGCAGAGAAAACGGTGAAATGAAATCTGCACGATAATTCACTCTGCAATTATAGTCTCAGGTTAGACCTTTGAATAGCAACGAGGAATAAATAAAAACTTGAATAGCAAAGAGGCTAAAAAAACTGCTGATTGTGATTTAGCTTTAACAGATCCACTCGTTTCACCCAGTCAATAATAGTTTCAATGCAACGTAGCATTTAAAAATGGGTTTCTGCTATAGAATGGGTACCATAACAACAACAACAAAAAAAAAAAGGGTAACCAAATCAGTTTTTCTACTTTCCAAAAGCTAAGCCATGGTCAAGGCTTGGAAAGTGCTGTGGTGACGGAACACAAAGAAATGTCTGGAAGTTGAAAAAAAAAAATCCAAGACACTTCCATATTGTAACCCAGAAGTTTCCAAACTTGGCAACTTTAAGACTTGTGGACTTCAATTTAAGTCCACAAGTCTTAAAGTTGCCAAGTTTGGAGATCCCTGCTGTAATTCACAACGGTTTTTTTTTTGTGTGTGTGTGTGAAGGCACATGTCCCCGAAATGAACTAAACTCAAAGAGACTTTTATTGGCAATTCTTGTTCGATCCAAATAAACTGTATAGTGACACGGTTCATTTCTCACACCAACTGGAAGTCTAAGCACAACTAATTTAGTGCAGGGGCAACTCATTGCACAGCTCAAATTCTAGCAACAAGGAGCCATCGTCCCCAGCCCTTCGAAAAGTTTACTTTCTCTCTAATATGTCACACATTTAGCTTTCCAACCACGTTCACACCAGAGGTGGAATTCAGCAGGTTCTGACCAGTTCTGGAGAACCAGTAGTGGAAATTTTGAGTAGTTCAGATAACTGGTAAATACCACCTCTGACTGGCCCCGCCCCCATCTATTCTCTGCCTCCCAAGTCCCAGCTGATCTGGAGGCAATGGGGATTTTGCAGTAACCTTTCCCTGGAGTGGGAAGGGAATGGGGATTTTACAGGACCCTTCCCCTGGAGTGGGGTGGGAATGGGGATTTTACAGTATCCTTCCCCTGCGATGCCCACCAAGCCACACGCACAGAACCGGTAGTAAAAATTTTGGAATCCCACCACTGGTTCACACCCCACAGCTCCTTCCCTTCACGCTAAACCGGCAATTGCATCCATTCCATTTCCCTAAAGAAAGGATAATAACTTCAGGTTTATTGGCAAGTATCCCTCGGGCAACATTTGGCTCTTAAGCAAAAAAGCACTTTATTGCAAATGGGTATTTATACAAGGAAGTCAGTTCAGTATGAAGAGTGGTACAGAGTAAGCCTGCAAAAGAAGAGAGATGTTTCTAGCCAGAGGAAGAAAATGGCACCTTCTTCTCCAGTAGATGGACTGAAATTTGACGACAACAGAGTCTTTGCTGTCAGCATCCCAGCAGCCATTAGCAGGGTAGGAAAGGAACGTCGCTTCCTTAAAGGCTTAAGAGTGAACAACCTTGTACCTAACAAGCAAGGGGAGTCCAAGCTCACAATGCTGGTATCTAATGGGGGTGTGGGGGGGAATATGAAAAATTCTGGGCCAGGCTGCTTCTCTCTCATTTTCCAGTGACAGCTGGCTTCTCTTGGCGAGTGATGGGAATGCTCCGTTCCAATGCGGGGGTTTTAGTGGGGGCAGTGATGGAGAGCACCCCCTCCGGAGACAAGGCGGAGACGATAGCTGCCGGATCGACCCCCTTGGGGATCGTGTAGCGACGGTGGAACTCCCGGGAGATGTAGCCGTGTTCGTCCTGGAAGAACAGAGCGAGACAAGAGGGATGAATGGCGAAACAGGGAAGCGATGAGCTGATACTACAGGTAGTCCCCGGGTTACGATCACAATTGAGCCAAACATTTGTGTTGCTAAGTGAGGGAAGTGGGGATTTTGTAAAAGGCGAAAGCCATGAAGGCAGCCATTCTGCAAATCTACAAACAATATGTAGGTGATATTTCAAGAAAACATCCCAAAAGAGCTGCCCAAAATTTAAAATATTCCACTGGTGCCAAAAGCAACAAATTTTTTACCCAAAACTGGGTGGTGTCCCAGGTGTAATACATGCTTTGCAGAGGTGGGTTTCAACAGGTTCTGACCAGTTCTGAAGAACCGGTAGCGGAAATTTCGAGTAGTTTGGAGAACTGGTAGTAAAAATTCTGACTTGCCCCGCCCCCATCTATTCTCTGCCTCCCAGCTGATGGGAAGGAAATGGGGATTTTACAGTAACCTTCCCCTAGAGTGGGGTGGGAATGGAGATTTTATAGTATCCTTCCCCTGCCATGCCTACCAAGCTACACCCATAGAACTGGTAGTAAAAAAAATTTGAAATCTACCACTGATGCTTTGTCTCTAACTGCAGCAAAAAAAAAAAAAAGTTTAAATATGAGGTCGTTCAAGTAATTTAGACCATGATCCTATCTCCCATTGCTAGAACTCTCAGCAGGTAAAGCTCAGAAATATTTTAAAATCCTTTTTGTGTTGTGTTGCATGGATGATTTTAAGCTATTAGTACATTAAGGGCCAACACACGCTAAGCTAGAGCAAAATAAGATAATCTGTGGTTCAGCATATTGGAAAAAACCAAGGCATCATGTTAAGTCATAAGGTTTAAATGTTTGAACCCAGATTATATGAATACAGATAGCGCTTTGATTTACAACAGTTTGTTTAGCGACCTTTCAAAATTACAACAGCAGTGAAAAAAAGTGACTTATGACGGTTTTCACATTTACGACCATTGCAAAATCCCCATGGTCATGTGATCAAAATTCAGACACTTGGCAACTGACTCATAAATTGACTCAGTTGCAGTGTCCCAGGGCCTCACTTAGCAAGGGAAAGTTTGGGCTCAATCGTGGTTGTACATTGAAGACTGCTTGAATATACCTAAATTGTAGTTTATTAACCCAAGGGTGGGATTAAGCACTTTGTGCAAGATCAACCTTTTCATATCCGACCCGGAATGCATCTGTGTGTGAAAATGCTGAGGAATGCAAATTCAATTTGCGTTCCAAGTTAAACACAGGTTTTAAAATGCGGCTTTAAAATACAGTTTCACCCACGCCAATCTTGGTTTTTGACAAGGTAAAACAGCAGAAGGTGTAACAAAAGCTACATACCGGACGTTCCTCGTGTTTGGCGTGTACTTCAATGTAGTCGCCTACCACCTTCACATGTATCTCTTCTGGTGAAAAGTGCTTGACATCCAGCAAGACAGAGAACTTATCCTTGTCCAGTTTCATCTGGAATCAAGGAAGGGGAGAAAAAGTGGGTGAGAAACTACCAGCCTTTCTGAATCTAGCAGAGAACATTTGCTGTCTTGGGTAGTTCTACAGACATACACAGTTAAACTGTATTGGTTTTTAAGCCAAGGGTGTACAACCTTGGCAACTTTAAGACATGTGGACCAGGGGTGGGTTCCACTTACTTTTACTACCGGTTCGCAACGGGAGCACTTGCTTGCTTTGCTTGTGTGTGCATGCGTGTGTGAGCACTTCTGCGCATAACATCCATGATGATGTTGGGTGGGTGGGCGGAGCCTCCTGCCACCATTACTACCGGTTCGCAAGAACCGGACTAAACCGGGAGCAACCCACCATTGATGTGGACTTCAACTCCCAGAATTCCCCATGGCTGGCTGGGGAATTCTGGGAGTTGAAGTCCACAGGTCTTAAAGTTGCCAAGTCTGGATACCCCTGGTTTAAGCCATTTCCTCTGGAAAGAGATTCCACCCATAATTTAATCTCAACCAACCACGGTGATACAGCGGTTAGAGTGCAGTACTGCAGGCTACTTCTGCTAACTGCCAGCTGCCTGCAATTTGGCAGTTCAAATCTCCCCAGGCTCAAAGTTGACTCAGACTTCCATCCTTCCAAGGGGGGGAGGGAGGTGTAAAAGGAGGACCCAAATTGTTGGGGGCAATATGCTGACTCTCTAAACCACTTAGAGAGGGCTGTAAAGATTAAAGCATAAGTCTAAGTACTATTGCTATTATCCTGGGCAGCAGGCAAAATGCAAGATTTTTTCCCCCATCACTCAAGGAAATCCAGCAATCGAACCGATTGGAAAACACGAGCGTGCAAGTATCTCATAGGTGCACAGATTACAAGCGTGCCATAGCTGTAGGGCATCTGTGTTTCTACAACAACCAATCAGAAACCACCCACTAAGTTATGTAGGGTGGGACCATTGCTTATGTTACTAGGCAACAGCCACCCATCAAAAAACTATTGGTCCAATGCCCAGCCTCTCTTGCTACAATTCAGATGTTCAATCCCAAGTCTTTGTAGTTAGAAAATGATTTACAAATGAAGTTTTTGTAAGAGTTTCTGGTCACCAAAAGATCTGCATACATTATTTGTATTGGTTCAATTGATACAAATTGAGCCTGATAGTACAATGGACTAAAGCACTGTTATTAACATCTGCTGCTTGCAATTACTGCAAGTTCAAATCTCATCAGGCTCAAGGTTGACTCAGCCTTCCATCCTTTCAAAGGTAGGTGAAATGAGGACCCAGATTGTGGGGGCAATAAGCTGACTTTGTATAAATATACAAAAGTATGAAGGCTATTGCTTAACGCATTGTAAGCCGTCCTGAGTCTCCGGAGAAGGGCGGCATATAAATTAAAGCAAAAAAACATTGTTTCCTGCAGAAACAAGAAACCATGTTACTTGAATGGCTTCCTCGGGTTGCTTTCTGGCTTTAAAAGTTTGGCAGGGGGTACCTTGAAACTAAACTAACAGCCTCCTCACTGTTCCAAATCTTCATGTTCAATAATGGAAACAAGGCAAGAAGTCAAACTCCAGGGAAAGAGGAGGTGCTTTGCACCCCCAAAGGCTTCCCATGATAGGATTTTTTGGGGAAAAAAAAAGAATAGTTTAACAGGAACATCACCTATCCTGCTTCAGGGAAAAGTATTGTGAAGTTAATTAAGAGGTGAGTTTGGAGAGTGCATTAAGCCACGATCTACAGAATTAACTGCAGCTGGCCAAGTGCCTGCGATCCATCAATCTTAACCAATGATTGACAAGCCGCCATGGGTGGGTTTTCCTTAGCACGAGCCAAAGTGGCTCCTGGTTGGCCTCCCAAGCCAAGTTGCAATCGGGGCCAAGGAACAGCTTCTTCCTCTGTTCCCGCTGGGGTTCTAGTCAAGGGAGCCAGCCAAGGGCAAGGGGCAGGCAGCCATCCAACAGGATTGGGTTTCTTTTACGCCTTTAAGGGCTGCCTGCCGTATGCCAGTCCGCCGGCCTGGAGGGCAATTGGGTTGGCATTGTCCTTTCGGCTGGGCCAGGGGAACAGAACGTTACCATAATAGGCAGCGGGCTCTGTCATTCCGCTTGGCACCCCCCCCCATCCCTTTTCCCGTGCCTTGGCCCGCTTCCTTTCACTCATCGGGTCCGACCCTTTTCGCCCTTTTGCCGGCTAAGATGAGCGCAGCCCCAGTCCCCCCCCACCCCACGGCGTCCTCGGCACGCGAGTCCACGGCCGGCGAGGTGGGGAAGGGGGGCGGGAGCCCAGAACAAACTCACCCGCCATCGGCCAAAGTCCGACGCAAGTCCTGCCCCAGGGTATCTAGACGATTCCCCAAGACCCTCCCAGCCCCGAAAAGAGAGAGCGGGGGAAGGGAAGAGAGAGAGGGGGAGAGGAAGGGAAGAGAGGAAGAGGAAGAGGAAGGAAAGGAAAGAGGGAGAGGAAGGGAAGGGAGGGAGGGAGGGAGAGGAAGGGAGCGAAGGAGGGGAAGAGGAAGAGGAAGAGGAAGGAAAGGAAAGAGGAAGAGGAAGGGAAGGGAGAGAGGGAGGGAAGGAAGGAAGGAGAGGAAGGGAAGAGGGAGAGGGAGAGGAAGGGAGAGAAGGAGAGGAAGGGAAGGGAAGGGAAGAAAGAGAGGGAGAGGAAAGGATAGAAGGAGAGGAAGGGAAGGGAAGAGAGAGAGGGAAGAAGGAAGGGAGACAGAGAGGGGGGAGGGAAGAGGGGGGAGGGAGAGGAAGGGAGAAGAAGGGAAGGGACAGAAGGAGAGGGAGAGGAGAGAGGGAGAGGGAGGGAGGGCAGGAGAGGAAAAGAAGAGAAGAAAGAGAGAGGAAGGAAGGGAGACAGAGAGAGGAAGAGGAAGGGAAGAAGGGGAAGGGAGAGGAAGGGAAGGGGCAGAAGGAGAGAGAGAGGAGAGAGGGAGAGGAAGGGAGAGCAGGAGAGGAAGAGAAGAGAAGAAAGAGAGGGAGAGGAAGGGAAGGGAAGAGAGAGGGGGGAGGGAGAGGAAGGGAGAGGAAGGGAAGAGAGAGAGAGGGAGAGGGAGAGGAAGGGAAGAGAGAGAGAGGGAGAGGGAGAGGAAGGGAAGAGGGCGAGACCCCCTAAAGCTGCGCCTACCTCCGACAGCCCCGTGTCCGGCATGCTGGGCATCTGCATGGGGGGGAAGCGCATGTAGTAGGGGCAGAGGGAAGCCGAGAGCAGGTCGCTCTCCATCAGCCCCTCGCCGAACCTCTGGTCGAAAAGGCGAGGCGGGAAGAGCGAAGGGAAGCCCATGGGGCGGCGGAGCCAGGGGTGCTGGATGGCGATGTCCATGGCGCAGCAGGAGGGAAAACAGCAGCGGCGGCTCTGCAACAACCGATCCAGCAAGCTTCGACTGCACCGCGAGACGCAGACGGAGAGCCTGGGCGGTCCCCGTTTTATAGCCAGAGCAGCCGCCGCCGCCGCCGGTCCGCCCACCCCGCTCTGGAACTCGCTAGAAGCCTTTCGGCTCTTCCCGACCCAGCTTCGCGTAGCTTCGGTCCCTGGAGGTCAGCCGCCGCCTCGGGAGAGAGCGCCGCTCGTCTTGGAAGCGGCAGGGGGCTGCCTGGGACGCCCCTCCGAGCGCAAAAGGAGAGTTTGGGGGGGGGAGGAGGCAGCTGTTCCAGCTGTTTTTCTTGCCTTTCGCTGGCTCGGTGCGAAAGTTGGGTCGGGGGTGTGGGGGGGAATCGCAAGCGGTCCCGGGGGAAAGTTTGGTCGATCCAAGGGAGGGGCTGTTTTGCAAGCCTGGGTTTGGGATTTAGGAAAAGGGGTCGTGTTTTGTTTTTTTTTCCCCCAGCTGATTTCAGACGTTACTTTATGCACGGGAAAGGGAAATAATGAACACCCGCGAAAAAGAGCGAGCCTTGAACCTTTTAGCTAGGATACGAAAGGGAAGCGCGATGACTTGTTAAAACGTTCCGGATTGCGAAAACGGGACGGCCACTAGAGGGCGGGGGGGGGGAAGTTATGGTGCCCTCTAGAGGCCATCCGGGGTACTGCAACACGAATCTGATAATAGTCGTAACCGCCGTGTAACTCTGTTGCTCTTCGGCAAGTGACTCAGCCTTTTCTCTCTTTTTTTGGCGTGGTGATTTCATCGTTTTTTTAAAACAGCTTTTCTTGAAAGGCAGTGGTGGGATTCAGCCAGTTTGCACCACTTCTGGAGAACTTTCTGAACAGTTTGGCACACTGGTTGTTGGAAGAAATCATTAGGGCAGAGAACTGGTTGTTAAATTAGCTGAATCCCACCACTGCTGAAAGGGTAACTCAGAAGGCAGGAAGAGCATCTGCAGATGGACCAGCTGTGATTATTATATACAATATGCCCAGCCTAACACTTTCTGGGGTTTGCACAACTGGGCTAAGGAGCCTCACCTGGCAATTCCAGGAAAGGAAAGCTTTTATGTTGTGGCACTTTCCCAGTGGAACTTCATTTTCCTCGCCCCCCCCCACCCATTGGCCCCCATCTGACTGACTTTCCACAAAGTCCTTAAAATCTATTTTTGACATCAAGCCAGGAATCTCATGGACTGTGCAGTAGAGGCTGCCAAGTGATAACCATTGTTCTTAAGTTTTGGAATTCATTTTCTTGTGAATTGTGGTTTTTTCCCCCCCTTCTATTTATAGTTTCTAATTGCACTTTTATGGTTTTGTTTTTCAATTGTTTTGATGGTTTGGTTTTTGTTATTAACTGTGTGCACCACCCCAGATGCACATATCTAAATTAGACCCATATCTAAATTATAAACTTTGTAATTAAACAAATTAGCCCCAGAAGTCTTGGTTCATGCTTGCATACTCAACCACACCCAAACTAATCAAGGTTAACATTGGCCAGGTTTAGCGTGTCCTAATATAGTGGGGAATTCTGGAACAGGACTAGGTTAAGCGTATTATGTGTACCCAACGGTGGGTTTCAATTTTTTTTTACTACCGGTTCTGTGGGTGTGGCTTGGTGGGCTTGGCAGGAGAAGGATACTGTAAAATCTCCATTCCCATCCCACTCTAGGGGAAGGTTACTGCAAAATCCCCATTTCCTCCCAATCAGCTTGGGACTTGGGAGGCAGAGAATAGATGGGGGTGGGGCCAGTCAGAATTTTTACTACCGGTTCTCTGAACTACTCAAAATTTCTGCTACCGGTTCTCCAGAACTGGTCAGAACCTGCTGAAACCCACCTCTGGTATCCAACCAACATCTGTAATGCAGAAAGGTCACCGTTGTGTAGTGGATTATTTTGGTATGGGATGTGTTTTCATCCTTAAATTTTTATTGATGAAACATTTAACAGCAGGGGTATCCAAACTTGGCAGCTTTAAGACTTGTGGACTTCAACTCCCAGAATTCCCCAGCCAGCTTTAAGCTTTGTATAACAACCAAACCACAAAAGGGAATAAAACAGGAACATGTTCAAGACTTGCTTGAGCAGAGGGTTGGACTAGAAGACCTCCAAGGTCCCTTCCAACTGTTATTCTGTTCCAAAAAAAAAAAATTGGGCTTCCTACACCCGAGTAACACCTTGACCCACTCTGACAATCATTTAAAGAAACAAGGTCACCACGTTAAAACACAAGATTTTGCATTTATTTTACGAAACACAGTGCTATTTTTTTTTAATGATGATAAGATCACATTTTCCCAAAACCTACCTTCTCCATCAAAAATACAAGAGCCAGATGGCTCTCAGGGAGTACACTCACTCCCAAACTGTGATGTTTTCCAGATGTGTTATCCCCTTGCCGGAGTCAGAATGACCAGTGATTCTGGATGGTAGGACTGGAGGGCCAAAATAAGAATAATTGTTGTTCTCGGTTAAGATGAAGCCTAAACTACACAAAGTGTGTTTCACTAGCAAAGTAAGATACTTGCTTAGAATCTTTTGCTTGATCAAAGCAATTTCACACCCAGTGTGATTAGCAACTTCAGCAGTTTCTGTGTGGAGGGTGGTGATACAGACTCCCTTGGAGGTAGAATCAGAAAACAGGCTGGGCCAGGGGCCACCTGGGAGATGAATCTGGGAAGGCTTGCTGGAAACATGTAAGCGTGTTTGCCATATGTCTATGGAGCAATGGAGAAATCCACATTTTTTTACTACTAGATCTGTGGGTGTGGTTTGGTGGGCGTGGCAAGGGAAGGATACTGCAAAATCTTCATTCCCACCCCACTCGGGGGCCAGCCAGAGGTGGTGTTGGAAGAAACATCCTTCTGGGTTCTGCTCCAAGTGGGGAAACAGACACTGGAAACATGGAGACTGCTTGGAAAGATGGTTTAATGTTGGACAGGATCACATGGCTTAAGTTCCTGAACAGAAAAGGGCAGATACAGTAAATCCTCGGGTTTTTATGCTCTCTGGCTTTGCATTTCCTGGGGCCCCGAAAGAGTATCCTGATTGGTTCTCAGACTCCCAGGGGTGGGGGTTTTAGCTAGCCTTGCTGGCTGATATAATCTTCCCAGGTGCCATGTGGTGAGTTTCTGTTGCTAGATGGGTAGAGGGCTAATCCTATCTTTGTTGGATCTTTGGCAATTCCTACTATGGCTCTGCCTGAAGGAGGTAGATCTTTGTTATGTAGAATAGACTGGCCCAGGCCTTAATGGCCCATTGACAAAGGGTGGGGGCAGGAAGATGGGAGCTGCTTTAAAATATGTGTCTCCATTTCTCATCCAGGGAAACATAATATTCTGCCTTATTGATATTTCCCAAAAGATTTCATTCTCCTAGAAAGGGGTGTGTGCTAACCTCCTACAGTGGTATTTGCCGGTTCTCCGAACTGCTCAAAATTTCCGCTACCGGTTCTCCAGAACCTGTCAGAACCTGCTGGATTTCACCCCTGCTATGGAGATTCTTAGTCATCCAGGTCATGGTTGTCCCAAAGGTGCTTTCTCAAGAGGCAACTGGACTTCCTTGGTTTTCTTTGAAGACTTTTCGCTTCTCAAGCTTCTTGGATGAGAAGTGAAATGTCTTCAAAAAAAACCCCAGAAAGTCCAGTTGCCTCTTGAGAAAGCACCTTTGGGACGTGTTTGCCATATTGTTTTTCATGGAACCTTGCATTCTACAGAGCTGGCTCATACATGTTAATTTACCATCTATCTTCATACAACTATTAATCAGTTCGAAAACAGACCTAGAAGCATTAACATTACATGTCAGTTTGAAATGATGTTATTTTATTTTGTTGATAGCTTAGCATGTTGTTGGCCTGACCCAATGGGTTAATTTAGTACTTTGGTGCACTGTATTAGTAAATTATACTCAGCAGCTAACTTTAGCAGGCTGAATGAGGGCAATTTATATTTTGAGGTTCTGAATCATGCCAAGCCCCATCCAAACTCCTCCTGAGAAATGTAATTCTTTCTTTTCTTTTCTTTTCTTTTTTTTCCCTTTCCTTTCCTTTCCTTTCCTTTCCTTCTTTCCTTCTCTTTTCTTTTCTTTCCTTTCTTTCTTTTTCTTTTCTTTTCTTCTTTTCTTCTTTTCCTTTCCTTTCCTTTTCTTTTTTTTCTTTTCTTTTCTTTCCAAAGGACTGTAACTCAGCTCAAGGATACATAAAGCCAGCCCTGAGACTGGATGGTTGGGTTCACTCAACATTATATACCATCAAATCGGTGTTGACTCTTAGCAACCACATAATTGCTCAGTTTACATTGCTGTGTATATGGCAAAGCCAAGCAATTGATTAATTCAATACTGTGTAAACCATTGTTAACTGAATAAATGTGTTTTGCAAACTCAGTGGCTAGAGCGGTGTAGCCCCCTTAAATCAGGCTAACATGAGTTTGGATAAGATGATGATATTGCGGGTTTGAGTAGTGTGGTGGCCTAGAGTTGGGAGTTCTCACCTCACCATCGGGAGGCTGTGACTTCGATCCTAAGTAGAGGCAGATATTTCTCTCTCTGGGCATGATGAGAATATATCTGCTGAATATAACTCCGCATTGGCAACAGGAAGGGCATCCAGCCAGTAAACACTCCGTTCCACTCAGTTGCCTGGACTCTACCCCGCAAGGGATTATGGGGTCATTAAAAGATGATGATGATCATGATCGTACTGTGAGTTTCATGGATGTTTAGGTTTTTTTAAAAAAATTAATTTACTATACAATTTTGCCTACCTCTGCTTTCTGTGTTTTCTCTCCCAACAGTGAGATCAGTGGTCATTAATAACAGCAGAAATGCCAGGGGATACAAGGAGAGACTCTAAAGTCATCTTTCTACTACATGTAGTCCTCAATTTATGACTATTTACCATATTGAACAACTCTTCAAAGTTATGACAGTGCTGTAACCATTGCAAATACATGCCAGCTGCTAAGCGCCCAAATTTTGATCACGTGACTATGCAGATGTTGTGGCAGTCATACTATGTTCAAGGACCAGTCATCAGTCACTTTGTTCAGTGCCATTGTAACTTCGAATAGCAAAATAGCTTAGACTTATATACCGCTTCACAGTGCTTTTACACTCTAAGCGGTTTACAGAGTCAGCATATTGCCCCCAACAACAATCCTCATTTTACCCACCTCGGAAGGATGGAAGGCTGAGTCAACCTTGAGCCTGGTGAGATTCAAATTGCTGGTAGCCGGCAGTCAGCAGAAGTAGCCTGCAGTACTGCATTCTAACCACTGTGCCACCACGGCTCTGGGTTACTAATAGTCACTAAATGATTGGTGGTAAGTTGAGGACTATCCGTACAGTATCCCCATTGATTTTCCAGGTTAGGGAAAAGCTTGGTCTAAATCTAGAGCAGCCACATGCCTATAAAATAATATAATATTGATATCATGGGGGGGGGAAGCTCTTTGATTTCACTCTTTCTCAAACTGCACCATTTTGTCATGTTCTCATCCTAAATCTGTTAGAGCATGTCGTGAAGCAATTTCTCACAGGCCCAGCCACATGGGGCCGATACTGTTCTGCCCAGCCCTGGAGCAAACAGCTTTCTTAAACTGCCGAGCAAACAGTCCTTGTACAGGTTTTCAAAGCTCTGAAAGAGGAACACACCTGGATGGATTTTTTTAATTTACTCTTTCGTGCAAAAAAACTTGCTTTCTTTGTGCCAGGGCATTTACCGTTCTAACATGCTAAGAACAAATTACAAAGCAAGTAGTAAGCCTTCTCCAGTGGTTTATCTAGTCCTTCCCTCTTCTGTCTTTCCTCAGGGCCTTCAGTCTATCACAGGTTTCTCAACCTCAGCAACTTAAAGATGGGTGGACTTCAACTCCCAGAATTCCCCAGTGAGTGGGGAGGGAATGGATATTTTGCAGTATCCTTCCCCTGGAGTGGAGTAGGAATGGATATTTTGCAGTATCCTTCCCCTGGAGTGGAGTAGGAATGGATATTTTGCAGTATCCTTCCCCTGGAGTGGGGAGGGAATGGAGATTTTGCAGTATCCTTCCCCTGCCATGACCAAGCCATGCCATGCCACACCCACCAAGCCACGCCCACAGAACTGGTAGTAAAAAAAATTTGAATCCCGCCACTGAGGCACACGCTATATTGCCCAATTAGCATCGCCAGTGGATAATATTATATTGGATGAGTCGTGTGCAAAGCCTCCATTCTAGGGAGGTTATGGCAAAATCAGTGCTGAGTCTCTCTAGTCTTCACAGTGAGAATACTGCCAAATAGTAGTCTCAGACTAATGGCCTACATCAGAAATACCAGCGCATCTAGGCAATGCCCCGCTCACAACTCTTTTCCTCACACAGGGGTGGGAGGGAAGAGGATAAAGCATTAAGCTCTTTGCCTAGCAATCAAAAATTTCCCCCGTTTCACTCCTGAAACATAGCACAAAAAGCTCCAGAATTTTTTGCACCGGCTATAGATTCCTGAAAATCTCGGCATCAGCATAAATGCTCATACCCGGTTCTAGCATTTGCAAAAAAAAATAAAAAAAAATCAAGCAGGTTCAAAATACCAGGGAAGCTTCTGAGCTCTACGAACTCCTGACAGGATTAAAGACGACTCCATTTTGGATAGAGCTGATTTGCTGAAGACAGTGGTGGAATTCAATTTTTTTTACTACTGGTTCTGTGGACGTGGTGTGGCTTGGTAGGGGAAGGATACTGCAAAATCCCCTTCCCCCACTCCTGGGGAAAGGATACTGCAAAATCTTCATTCCCACCCCATTCCAGGGGAAGGATGCTGCAAAATCTCCATTCCCATCCCACTCCAGGGGAAGGATACTGCAAAATCCCCATTCCCTCCCCACTCCTGGGGAAAGGGTGTTGCAAAATCTCCATTCCCTCCCTACTCCTGAGGGAAGGCTACTGCAAAATCCCCATTCACCCTCCCCACTTCTAGGGAAAGGGTGTTGCAAAATCTCCATTCCCTCTCCACTCCTGGGGGAAAGCTACTGCAAAATCCCCATTCACCCTCCCCACTCCTGGGGGAAGGATATTGCAAAATCTCCATTCCCACCCCACTGGGGCCAGCCAGAGGTGGTATTTGCCGGTTCTCCAAACTACTCAAAATTTCCGCTACCGGTTCTCCAGAACCTGTCGGAACCTGCTGAATAACCCCTGGCTGAGGAGCAATTGTGAGGAAATAGTCGTCTTAAATGACAGAGTAGAAAAATGCAAGGGCACCCAAGATGTCAGGGAAATCTAATGTCTTAATGATCTCAGCTTTGCCTCAAGGGTTACTCTTTCTATATTAACTTGGTCTCCGATGATCCTTGTGATCCCTGTTAACAGTCTGTTTGCCCGGACAGATGTGGGACAGAGTCCAGGCATGTTGCTTTGCTATTGCCTGAAGCAGATATGATCATCGTTGAATTAACAAAGGATGCCTTGTGCCCACCATCAAGATGGCCACATTGTGCTAAAAAGGGTGCCATTTTTGAAGCCAGCAAAATCCCTCTCCCCGAGTTCTTATCTCTGTGCGCAGGAAAAACAAAAAGGCTGTAATACAATCCCCGCACAGCTTTCACACAAAAACAAACACACACACTTATCTAGTAAATGAGAAAATTATACCGTGTCTAAACTTGTGACTCATTCTGCTTCTTCCCACACAAGTTGTTTTCAGCGCCAAAAGTTAAAACTCAGGTTGCAGCCATCCTGGCCCTAATTTTGCATTGGCAGAAGCTGCTTTTGGTCATTTTTTAATGAACCACTTTCATTGGGTAGATTGGAAGAAAGGGAGTGAAAATCACTCCAGCTCTGTGTGCTTTTGGCTTGCCGACAGACGTTACGTGTTTAAAAAGGACACACCAGGGAGATTTGTGGTGAGACAAGAATGGGAATTTTGTTTTGAAGCTCCCATAACTCTACTCGTCTGCCAAAATCAGAACTATCTTCCTTTCTATCTTCTTGTGTCATTTGGCTTTACTTAAAAGCACCGAACATGCACATATCCGAAGGCTGCCATCTAGGACAAAAAAGTATTATCCTTTGCCAACACAACTTCCAATTTTTGATCCCTTAAGCAAGTGTGAGCAAGCGAAAGCCACAAACCTACGTAAGGCTCTCTGAGGTAATTAGCTGTGGATTTTCCGGTCCCTTCCCATCAGAATGGTAAGGGATCAGGAGCACAATTCTCTACCACCCTGAGGCAGGAAAGACATGAAAAGTATAGTGAAAAGTGGTAAAACAGGCTCAATGTAATTTTTTATAAAGATATTATCTGCCCTGTAACTCTTGTCCTTCTCTTACATACAACTACAATCAAAGGGAGCAGTTGGTGTAGTGCTGAAGGTGTTGTCCTAGAAACCAAGAGACTGTGGAGTTCTGGGCCTGACTTAGAGCATGAAAACCAGCTTTGGAGACAATAGAAGAGAATAGAATAACAGAGTTGGAAGGGACCTTGGAGGTCTTCTAGTCCAACCCCCTGCTTAGGCAGGAAACCCTACACCACTTCAGACAAATGGTTATCCAACATCTTCTTTAAAACTTCCATTGTTGGAGCACTTGCAACTTCTGGAGGCAAGTTGTTCCACTAATTAATTGTTCTAACTCTCAGGAAATTTCTCCTTAATTCTAAGTTGCTTCTCTCCTTGATTAGTTTCCACCCATTGCTTCTTGTCCTGCCCTCAGGTGCTTTGGAGAAGAGCTTGACTCCCTCTTCTTTGTGGCAGCCCCTGAGATATTGGAAGACTGCTATCATGTCTCCCCTAGTCCGTCTCTTCATTAAACTAGACATACCCAGTTCCTGCAACCGTTCTTCATATGTTTTAGCCTCCAGTCCCCTAATCATCTTTGTTGCTCTTCTCTGCACTCTTTCTAGAGTCTCCACATCTTTTTTACATCGTGGCGACCAAAACTGGATGCAATATTCCAAGTGTGGCCTTACCAAGGCCTTATAAAGTGGTATTAACACTTTAACACTGGATTGGGCAGAGCCCTTTCGATCCACATTCACATCACATGCAACTCTGTGATAAAGAATGGCCAAGGTCAAGAAGAAACAAGAAGAAACAAGGTTCACGCATTAACTCAGACACCTGTTTTGAACGAGAGGTTTCACCCCACCCCACTCATCGCTCTCTCTCAACACCATCACGCTGGAGGCCAACAGGAAGAGATCATCCTATCTTTATTGATCATCTCTTGCAGTCAAGGAGAGCCGGAGACGATGATCCAGAGGACCACAGAGAAGAGGTGGCCCCCGCCATAGTTTACCACAGTAGAATCCCAACCTGGATTCCATGAAAAGGAGATATTAGGAAAAAATTAGCCAGGGAGGCTATTCAAGGAGTCCGACAGTAAAATGCAAAAAGTCCATCTTGAGGACCTTAAGGAAGAAGGTGTATCAGGGGATGCCCAACGGAATGGTGAAGGAAAGGTAATCGCCAAGTTCACCCCACTCGGCGCGGCGTGCCTGGAAGATACAGGTCCACGTTGTGAGCACAATCACCCAGAAAAGGAGACCTAAGGCTGACCGCTGGACATCTGTGAAGAAGTGGAAAGAAATGACCAGAAAATAATTAAGCATTCCTTAATTTTGGGGCACGACCAAAAAAAAGGTTGGGAACCACTGCTGGACACGCTAGAATACCCTCCCACCTACGCCCCCCCGCCCCCCCCAAAACGGGAAACTCACAGCGCTTGATCTGAAGCTGCTCAGTGTATGCTGGTGCAAAAAAGGCCTCTCGGAAAAACCAGATGACGTTCACCAGCCACAGGAAAGGGAGCAGAGCAAAGCCACCTAAAGAGATGGGAGAAAGACATTATCTACCATGGGATCTAAATTTTTTTACTACTGGTTCTGTGGGCGTGGCTTATTTTGTGGGTGTGGTTTGATGTTCATGTGACAAGCAATTCTTTAGGATTTAGCAGAGGTACTGGTCTACCAGGCTTTTAACTGCTTGCAGAGCTGTACTGGTCTACCCATTTGTTTTTGGAGCGCACTGGTCTACCATCACACTGCCTTTTACCGCTGATCAGCCATAGGGCGGCCCTTTGAAGCGCCGCGGCAAGAGTTTAAACAGTTTTTTGCCACTCTGACACCACCGAGTGGTTTACAAGGAGCGGATCGGTTCTAGCCGATCAGTTGGGAGGCTTCTTGGCTTCTCAATTTAAAGCTAAGGTGTCTTGGGGGTTTTTTTCCTCTTCTTTGTCAAGTGAGCCCTGATTTTTTCCTTCTAGCCGATCAGCTGGGACTCGGGAGACAGCAAATAGATTGGGGGCGGGGCCAGGCAGAGGTGGTATTTACTGGTTCTCTGAACTACTCAAAATTTCCACTACTGGTTCGCAAGAACCGGGGAGAACCGGTAGCAACCCACTACTGATCTACCACCCTATTTTCTTCAAGGGATGGTACAGGGAAAAATGAGATATTACACAAGGGCTTCATGAACGGAAAAGCGCAAATTGGTTTTCCTCTTACAAAGATAGAATAACAGAGTTGGAAGGGACCTTGGAGGTCTTCTAGTCCAACCCCCTGCTTAGGCAGGAAACCCTACACCACTTCAGACAAATGGTTATCCAACATCTTCTTAAAAATTTCCAGTGTTGGAGCATTCACAACTTCTGGAGGCAAGTTGTTAATTGTCAGGAAATTTCTCCTTAGTTCTAGGTTCTTAGTTTCCACCCATTGCTTTTTGTCCTGCCCTCAGGTGCTTTGGAGAATAGCTTGTCTCCCTCGTCTTTGTGGCAGCCCCTGAGATATTGGACCACTGCTCTCATGTCTCCCCTACTCCTTCTTTTCATTAAGCTAGACGTACCCAGTTCCTGCAACCGTTCTTCATATGTTTTAGCCTCCAGTCCCCTAATCCTCTTTGTTGATCTTCTATGCACTCTTTCTAGAGTCTCAACATCTTTTTTACATCGTGGTGACCAAAACTGGGTTTCTTCATGAACTCCATTTCAGAAAGAAAGTAAAGACTGTCTGAATGACAGTCCATTTTTTTTCCGTGACTTATATTTTGCCTGCGCTCCTTACCCCGCAAAGTCTAGATTTTTTCTCCCCAACCATGTCCCTGCCCATTCCACATTTTCACCACTACAATGCTTAGAGGTAGATGAGGATAAAAGAAGAGCAACAGAGCCAGAATGAGTGACCAAGTTGCGACAAGCTGTGGGGGATCTGCACACAGATCTCCATGGCATAAGCCTTTTTAAGATTCCTGGGCACTTAAGGATGAAATTGATTGCAACTTTCTTCCCACTGTGCACTATTTTAATGTGCTTTTGTCCACTTCCCCAAAATTGAGAGTGAATGAGGAAATCTAAAATAATTCTTGCAAGTTTGGTAAAGGGGCTAAGGCACTGAGCTAGAAAACAGGAACTCCTAAGATCCAGTCCTTATTTAGGAATGAGTGCCCGTAGAGAGGCTTTGAGCCAGGGTGGATAAAAATCAATGATTTTTTTAAAATAAATTTTTAAAAATCAGATTTTTTTTATTTAAATTGATTTTTTTGATTTAAATCGGATTTTTTTTATTTTTATCGAATTTATTTTAATAAAAAACTTTTGGGGTAAAAATCTATCGTAAGATAGTTTTCTATTTAAGATACATAAATAATTTAGTTTATTCAGCATGAAATGGAGCTTAGTTATGTAGCATGAGGCTGTATATTCTGCAACACTGGGACTATCAGTGAGTCAACAGTGGGTCAAAGGAGTAGCAGAGATGACAGTTGCTCTTTAAAAATTATGATTTAAATTGAGTTGATTTAAATCAAGCCTTTTTACTAGTGATTTAAATCATGATTTAAATTGTGATTTAAATCAACTCGATTTAAATCAAATCCACCCTGCTTTGAGCCAATTTCTCTCAGCCCATCCTACCTCACAGAATTGTTGTTACCGGAAAAATAGGAGGCAGGAGTATTAAGAACGTAACCTATCTGGGGTTGATAAGATATGAAGAGCAGGATAACAATCTCATAAGCAACCAGTCAAAATTTAACAGGTTTGTTTCTCTACCTGGAAGCTATGTGTACATCACATCGAGACCAGCTGTAAACTGAGAACGTATATGGGTCCAGTATCTGATTTTTTTTTAATATAAACAATGCTACACTTCAATGGTTAGATAGCCCTAGACATTGATATCTGAACATAGACCTTTTTATTTTACTGGGTTCCACTAATCTAATAGAAATATTATTTTACATTGCTAGTCCACGTATGATATGCCATACGTTAAATAAATAAATAAAGCTAACCTGTTAAATCCCTGCAGTCAAATAGTAAATTATATTTTAGAACGATTTTTATCAAGCTGGGCATCTTTAAGATGTGTGGACTTCAACTCCCAGAATCCCCCAGCCAGCCATGGTGACTATATCAACTTCTATCCGCCGCTATAGGGCACTGCACACCAAAACAACTAGACACAAGGACAGTTTTCCCCCCGAATGCCATCACTCTGCTTAACAACTAATTCCCTCAACACTGTCAAATAATTTACTAAGACCGTATTACTATTCTTCTCTTCCTTACTAGTCTCTATCGCTTCCCACTTATGACTGTAATCATGTTGCTTGTATCTTTCAATTATATTGTTTTTATTTGTTTCGTAGTACGATTTGATAGCTTATTAGTAACCTTGACTATCACTAAGTGCTGTGTCTTTTTATTCTCGATGAATGTATTTTATTCTCCTTATGTACACTGAGAGCATATACACCTAAGACAAATTCCTTGTGTGTCCAATCACACTTGGCCAATAAAGAATTCTATATTTCCCTTGAGCTAGCCCAGTGTTTTCCAAACTCGGCCACTTAAAAGTGGCCTGGACTTCAACTCCCAGAATCCCCCAGCCAGCTACTCTGAATCCATTTTCCTTGAACTAGCCCAATGTTTTTCAAACCCAAATCACTTAATGCCGCCTGGACTTCAACTCCCAGAATCCCCCAGCCAGCTACCCTGAATCTATTTTCCTTGAGCTAGCCCAATGTTTTTCAAACTCGGCCACTTAAAGCCGCCTGGACTTCAACTCCCAGAATCCCCCAGCCAGCTACTCTGAATCCATTTTCCTTGAACTAGCCCAATGTTTTTCAAACCCAAATCACTTAATGCCGCCTGGACTTCAACTCCCAGAATCCCCCAGCCAGCTACCCTGAATCTATTTTCCTTGAGCTAGCCCAATGTTTTTCAAACTCAACCACTTAAAGCCGCCTGGACTTCAACTCCCAGAATCCCCCAGCCAGCTACCCTGAATCTATTTTCCTTGAGCTAGCCCAATGTTTTTCAAACTCAACCACTTAAAGCCGCCTGGACTTCAACTCCCAGAATCCCCCAGCCAGCCACGGTGAATCTATTTTCCTTGAGCTAGCCCAGTGTTTCTCAACCTTGGTAGCTTGAAGATGGGTGGACTTCAACTCCCAGAATTCACCAGCCAACGCTGCTGGCTGGGGGATTCTAGGAGTTGAAGTCCACCCATCTTCAAGTTTCCAAGGTTGAGAAACACTGAGCTAGCCCAATGTTTTTCAAACTCAAATCACTTAAAGCTGCCTGGACTTCAACTCCCAGAATCCCCCAGCCAGCCACGGTGAATCTATTTCCCTTGAGGTAGCCCAGTGTTTTTCAAACCCAAATCACTTAATGCCACCTGGACTTCAACTCCCAGAATCCCCCAGCCAGCCTCTTCAGACCCACTGACCCACTTCCGCTGAGCACCCTGCCTATTGGCCCCTTCTTTTTAAAAAGGACCCAGGTCTTATTCCACCCCCTCCCACCCCCACCCCATGGCGCCCTGCAGAGACCGAGGGCTGCATTTAGGGGATTGTAAGGGGGGGGGGAATCCCCCGAGGCCGCTCCTCCAGCCCCCACCCCTCCCCACCCCGGCTGCGCTGGACCCTCCAGCCGCGGCTCACCCAGGTAGTATTTCCGGCAGAGGTTCAGCTTCTCTTCGTTGGAGACGCGCTCCAGGTTCATGGTGCCCACGGCTGGCGGCCCCTCCCGGCCCCGCCGCAGAAAAGAAAGGAAGCCCCGCGCTGAAGGCTGGACGCAGCGGGGCTCCAGAAGGGGAACCTGACCCGACCCTCCTCGCTCTTACGACGCCCGCCCGAAAGAGCCTCCCCCCCTCCCTTTCTTTCCCTCGCCCTCCCGGCGCAGCTGCTTCCTGGCCGAGAGCCCCGCCCCACCGCACCCCTCCCTTCCCTCCACCTCCCTCCCCCCAGCAGCCAGGAACTCTGGGAGTTGTAGTCCCGCAAGCTGCTGGGAAACGCCAAAGGGGAGAGGGGAGGCCACAGGAAGGCGCCTCAGACGCGTCTGTGTGTGTCAGTCAGTCAGTCAGGCTCTTCTGATTGAAACGTCTTTTTTTTTTTTTTTGTCAGAATTTATAAACTTTATTAAGACACAAATAAAACATTTACACAACATACGACATAAAAATTAATTGTTCTTTTAAAGCAGTCTTTCTCAACCTTGGAAGCTTGAAGATGGGTGGACTTCAACTCCCAGAATCCCCCAGCCAGCGCTGCTGGCTGGGGGATTCTGGGAGTTGAAGTCCACCCATCTTCAAGCTTCCAAGGTTGAGAAAGACTGTTTTAAAGCATTGTTTCATAGTGGTTTTCCAACTAATACTGTTATATTTCTTCCCTTTTTTCTTAGCCTAGTCAATTTTTTTCCCCTTTTTCCCTCCCTCCTATTTTTTTTATTTTCCCCTTGGGTTTCCCCCTTTAGAAATCTATGTGTTTTGATTATACCATTATTTTTTGGATTTCCATATTCAAATTTATATAATTGAAACGTCTTTGAATAAGTCGTAGCTCGGGTTGGTAGCCAGAGCTTTTTGGCCATTCGGTGGCAAAACGTTTCGTTCCCCCCCCCCCCCCAATTTCTGAACGCGGCTGTTGGGAATGGGCGTTTTCTGGGGTTGGGTGCAGTGGTGAAATCCAATTTTTTTTACTATCGGTTCTGTGGGCATGGCTTGGAGGGTGTGGCAGGGGAAGGATACTGCAAATTCTCCATTCCCACCCCCTACTCCAGGGGAAGGATACTGCAAAATCCCCATTCCCACCCCACTCTGGGGCCAGCCAGAGCTGATATTTGCCGGTTCTCCGAACTTCTCAAAATTTCTGCTACCGGTTCTCCAGAATCTGTCAGAACCTGCTGGATTTCACCCCTGGTTGGGTGGGCACCACACGTGGGAGCAGGCAGAGGGGAGCCACGAGGCGCAATCTACGCCGCCCGTTGCAGAAGCCCCAACCCGGGTTAAAAAAAAAAACCAGGTTAAAACGGACAAAGCAGTTGTTAGGAATGGAGCAGCGGATGCGTGTTTTGCAAATAAGAGGTGCTTTTTTTTTGCAAAGGTGCTTTTTCAAGAGGCCCTAGACGTAAATAGAGGCACACACACTCTACTATCTTAAATGGCCTAAAGTGATCTCGCAGGTCGCTTTGGACTACAAGTCCGCTGCTGAGTTTTTAAAATATATTTATGTGTGTATGTGTGTGTGTGTGTTTGTGTGTGTCTATGTGTCTGTGTGGTGGCTATAGATATATATGGCTGCAGATATATATATTTCCTTGCTTTCTGAAGCCATATATATCTATATACACACACACACAAGTTGTGGTTTATAGCAGGGGTGGGCAACTGTGGCCCTTTTACAACCTGTGGACTTCAACTCCCAGAATTCCTGAGACAGCCGAGCTGGCTCAGGAATTCTGGGAGTTAATGTCCACAGGTTGTAAAAGGGCCACAGTTGCCCACCCCTGGTTTATAGGACTTGTAGTGCAAAGTCCACGAGGAGATGCCGCACCCGGTTGTCTTCTCTGGCTCCCAGAAAGCAAGGAAGCCAATCCGAACGATAGACAAGGCGTAGCAATCTTGCAAGCTCACCCCGACAAAAATAAAACTACCAACAAATTGCTCTAGGTCACAATTAGGCAAAAGCAAACCCAACAAATAAAAATCAAGAAGGCTGTAATTGGAATGTCCTGGATTTTTTTTTATTATTATTATTATTATTATTATTATTATTATTATTATTATTATTATTATTATTATTATTATTATTATTATTATTATTATTATTATTATTATTATTATTATTATTATTATTATTCCGGATCCAGCTCAAGTCCTCGGCGGTTCTACAACTTTGCAAGGTCTAGTTGTTGAAATCCAACAGGGCGAAATCACGCCCACCCCGCCGCATGCTGGGATTTTATTTCTCGTGGTAGAAGAGGATGCTGGTAGTTGTAGTTCTTTTTTTAAAAAAAGGAAGTCGTGCGGAACTGTGTCTCCTCCCTTCCCCCGCTCTTTTCTCCGAGTGAGGCCCGCATCGGTGTTTTAAAGTAATATTTATCAAAAGAGGCATTTTTTTTTTAATGATGCGTGAACTTCAATGATTCCTCAGCCAGCAGGACTCTGGGGAATTGAAGTCCGCACATCTTAAAAAGTTGCCTAATTTGAAAAAGTGGAGCGGGAGGATAAAAGCTAAGAGTCAAGACAAAAGTCGATGCAGAAAGTTGTAAAATTGGATGTATCTGTTGTT
Source organism: Pantherophis guttatus (assembly GCF_059756535.1). Taxonomy (NCBI): domain Eukaryota; kingdom Metazoa; phylum Chordata; class Lepidosauria; order Squamata; family Colubridae; genus Pantherophis; species Pantherophis guttatus. The sequence continues at coordinate 10,305,158 of NC_142072.1, forward strand.
AGTGTTGTATTGTAACGTCTGGTGTACGTGTGTTTTTGTTTTTTGTTTTTGTCTCTTGATTTCTTTTGCTATTGTGTGTTTGGTTTTAAAATGTAAAATACTCAATAAAAATCATTTAAAAAAGAAAGAAAGAAAGAAAAAGTGGTATACCTAGGGGACTGGAGGCTAAAACATATAAAGAACAGTTGCTGGAATTGGGTATGTCTAGTTTGATGAAAAAGAAGGACTAGGGGAGACATGAGAGCAGTCTTCCAATATCTCAGGGGCTGCCCCAAAGAAGAGGGAGTCAAGCTATTCTCCAAAGCACCTGAGGGCAGGGCAAGAAGCAATGGGTGGAAACTCATCAAGGAGAGAAGCAACTTAGAATTAAGGAGAAATTTCCTGACAGTTAGAACAATTAATTAACCAATTAATTAATTTTATGCCTCACACAGCTTAAAATAGCTGTCACTCAAAACATGCACTCACAGTCGAGCTGATTTTGTTTCATTCTAAATAAATTGTTTCTTTTGAGGGGAAAAAAAAAAAAAAGAACAATTAACCAGTGGAACAACTTGCCTCCAGAAGTTATGGGTGCTTCATCACTGTAGATTTTTAAGAAGAGACTGCACTTGCCTGAAATGGTATCGGGCAGGGGTCTGCAACCTTAAACACTCAAAGAGCCATTTGGACCAGTTTCCCACAGAAAACACCGGGAGCCACAAAACCCATCCCATGCCTATTTCTTGAGCGGCCACAAAACTAAAATATGAGTTGAATTAAGCGTTCTGTTTTTTTCTTAAACTTTTCTTTTCTTGGATTTATCCATGGTTGGCCTACCAGGGGTTTAAAAGCTTAATGAATCACATGCCGGCGGGTGTCGCACATTGGTGGTTCTGATGCATATTTTGAGTGACAGGGAGCCGCAGCAGAGGGGTGAAAGAGCCACATGCAGGTTACTGACCCCAGGTATAGGGGGGCTGGATTAGAAGACCTCCGAGTTCCCTTCCAACTCTATTTTGAATGAATGCTATATACATAACCCTGGGAAATGAGAACCATCCTAAATACATGCCAGTTGCCAAGTGCCCAAATTTTGATCATGTGACCCTGGGGATACTATGATGGTCCTAAGTGCGAGAACAGATCATAAGTCTTTTTTTTTTTTTTTGGAGCAGGGAGTTTGACCAACTTATTGTTATTCTGTTTCAGCTCCAAATTGCAAAAACAATGTGTATATGTGACTTTTTTTTTTTTTTTTTGCTTTAATTTATATGCCGCCCTTTTCCGGAGACGGAGGGCGGCTTACAATGCGTTAAGCAATAGCCTTCATCCTTTCGTGTATTTATACAGTCAGCTTATTGCCCCCACAATCTGGGTCCTCATTTTACCTACCTTAGAAAGGATGGAAGGCTGAGTCAACCTTGAGCCTGGTGGGATTTGAACTTGCAGTAATTGCAAGCAGCAGATGTTAATAACAGTGCATTAGTCCACTGTGCTACCAAGGCTCATCTAAAAATGAAGGTAAAATCTCCACTTTTTATAACCCTGCAGTTTTTATGATTCCCTGTGGAAGGAGTTTGTCACATGAGCGTCTGCAGAGTCCAAATGCTGACCTTTGCAATGACACCTCGCAAAGGCTGCCATAGTGTCTTTCAGGAGCAGTATCAGTCGCATCAGTGCTACAACCTGGGTACTACTGCTTGTGTGATGTTGCTGAGTGTGCATGTGGTCATTGCACTTGGCGTGGTTGTGGAAGCTGTTGTTTTGCGTTGTGTTCTTTTTTTTTCAACCTCCCTGCCTGTGCCTTGCCTCTGCTGCTTCTCAATAGTATGCCTTAACCTTTGCCTCCAAATGTGATCAAAGCAATGCTAGTTTGCCAGTTGTGATGAACGTTGCAATACATTCAGAACTTGGGAAAGGTGGGAGTACATCAGGCCTGACCAACCTTGGCAACTCTTAAGACTTGTGGACTTCAACTCACAGAATTCCCTAGCCAGCTAGTACTAGAGAGGATATGTACCTATGTTCCCAAGTAATGTGGAAATGCCAGCCCGGTTGTACAAAAATGTTTGGAAGTACAACTGTATGTCACTTGAGTTTGTGTGGCTCGTAATGTCTGAATTCTTTAAAATCCTGGCTCATTGCTCCGAGGGTTTTCTTTTTAGGGGAAACAACCTAGAGAAGCCAGTTCAAACAAGGCTTGTCTGGTCAGCTGCATTTAGTGGAAGGAGGACAGTAAGTACTTTCAGGCAGCAATTATATTGAGGCTTACTTGAGAAAATTCAGTAGGTAATCCTCGATTTACAACTGATTGCTTATCAACTGTACAAAGCTACACCAGACCCAGAAAAAGCTTCTTTTGATCTGGATTTGAAGATCCAATATCTATGCTCTTCTTCTGGCTGCATTTTGGGCGCTCAGCAATCAGTCCGCATTTACAGCACAGCTTTTGCAGTGTCCCGCAGTTACATGACCGTAGTTTATAATCTTTTTGCCAGAAACTGGTGTTTACTTCTGGTTTCTGGGGAAAAACACCCCATAGTGAACAATGGGTTCACTTAACAACCAGAGGTGGAATTCAGCCGGTTTGGACCGGTTCGCCTGAACCGGTAGCAGAAATTGTGGGTGGACCCCTCCCCCGGCTCTATGCCACCCTATTTAGGCATGTTTTTGAGGCTGGATGCATGCACGGAAGACAGGCGCGCCAGCAAAGCACATGCACAGAAGGCTGGGTGCATGCGTGGATGGGGCGCATGCAAGCAAAGCGAGATCGCACACACGCTCACATTTGTGAACCGATAGGGAAAGTAAGTGAATACCACCCGTTAACAACCACAGCAAAAAAGGTTGTAAGATTGTGCATGTTCACACACTAACTTAATTCACAACAGTCACTGTAAACAGCAGGTTCAATTATAGTCGCAAGTTGGGAACTACCTGCATTCTCAATTTTGTTATAACCAAGGAAAGTTCCTTAAATCACAGAACTGTCATTGTCCCTCTGCAGAGAGGTTTTGTTCTACATTCACAGTTGGAGGATACACAATCTCCTTCATCCTGAAATTTAAAGCAACCGAAGCCACGGAGGACACAATCTTGTGTCAAAATTGCTTTTTATTTAAAATTATACCAACAAGAATCCAACCCTTTTCCGTCTGAGTTGACTGAGCATCTTAAATAAAAAAAGTGCATAGAAAATAAACAGGTTTAGAAATTTGTACAACTATTTACATCCTCCTGGGTTTGATGTATTTTTTTTTTCTTCTTCTTTAAAACAGAGGATCATCTTGGAGGAAGGAGGAAAAAAAAACCACAAAAATTTAAAAGTACAAAATAAAAGATTGTTCTCGCCCCACAGGATTGGGGAGGTGCTGGGGGGAAGAAGAGGAGGAAGGGAAAGAGGTCTATGAAGCAGAAGGGGGGCACAAATAAGAGGTGATTCTTCCCACATTTTTGCCCTGGATCTCTGCATCTCATAATTTCAAGCCACAAGAAGAAAAAGAAAAGAAAAGAAAAAGGACCGAGCTGCCGCTAAGAGCTTTCCCTCATCACCCACAACACAGGCATCCCTGATGCTCTTTGGAGATGATTGAGGCCCTTGGAGTCACACGCTTCAAGGAATTAAAGGGATGAGTCAGCAATGCGGCAGCCCGCCAAAAAGTTATGCCATGATTAAGCTCCCCTTCCATCCACTTGGCCCGGACACCCGCGGACACTGGGAAAAGACTGGGCAAGCGTATGGATCTGGAAAGCCAGGTAAGGGACCACTCTTTAATTGAGGAAACGACGGCAGCGTTTGGCTCCACAATTGCAAGGGAGTTTGCTGCCGGCATCTTCGAAGGGGAACTTGTAGTCGTAGGTGAGTTCTTCGCCCCGGAAGATCCGGCGCAGGGCAAAAATGACAATATGCTTCTGGCCTTCGACGTGGATGACGCGCGAGTAGCAGTTGGGCTCGCAGGAGTGGTTGATGAAACGGGCGGCGTTGCCATGCATCGTGGCATCCACCACATCAAAGTCATCAATGCGGAACATGTAGCATCCAATGCCCTGCAAGGAAGGAAAGGAGAGTTAAGAGGGGCTTCGAATTGAAGAATCCACGGAGCTCAGGGTTGAGTTGTTAGATTCTTGGTTGGGGAGAATTTGGGGCCCTAGTCCTCGTGAAGGTGGAGAAGAATTGGAAATGAATTCAGCCCAAGGGACAGAAAGTTTGAATGGGGAACCACAAGCTTGCGATGATAAGGTTACCTAATTTGATAATAAATGCCTGCAGGAAGAGAAGCGTGCTCAGAGAACAAGTTGGCATCACGTCTATGGAGATTCTCAGTCATCCAGATCGTGGTTGTCCCAAAGGTGCTTTTTCAAGAGGCAACTGGACTTTCTTTGTTCCTTGAAGATGTTTTGCTTCTCATCCAAGAAGCTTCTTGGGTGAGAAGCAAAACATCTTCAAGGAACAAATAAAGGAAGTCCATGAGGTCAGAACTGAAGAAGCTTCTTGGATGAGAAGCAAAACATCTTCAAGGAACAAATAAAGGAAGTCCATGAGGTCAGAACTGAAGAAGCTTCTTGGATGAGAAGCAAAACATCTTCAAGGAACAAATAAAGGAAGTCCATGAGGTCAGAACTGAAGAAGCTTCTTGGGTGAGAAGCAAAACAAGGAACAAATAAAGGAAGTTCATGAGGTCAGAACTGAAGAAGCTTCTTGGATGAGAAGCAAAACGTCTTCAAGGAAGAAACACAGTCCAGTTGCCTTTTGAAAAAGCATTTTTGGGACAAGCTGGCAACCATGATACTTCCTTCCCAGCATGCATCCCTTTTTCCTTTACCCTTTCTTCATCAGCGTACCTTGCTGTCGTAGTACTTTTCACGCTTATCGGTGAGCACCGAACGGATGACAATGCCGGAGTACTCAATCACCATCTCGCCCGCGTCAATGTTGCGCTTGCAGAACAGGCCCCGCCCATGGATGGCTGACCTAAAATGGAGAGAACATTGGACAGGTGAAAACTAACGGAGGGGATACGAATGAACCCAGGGAGTTGGTAGGACTTTTGCTCTCTGAGATCCTGGAACAAAATGACAGGACACAGCTTTGCCTGCACTTTGTCTGGAAGACTTAAACAAGTGATGATTCGGAGGCTAAAATATATGAAGAACAGGAACTGGATAGGTCTAGTTTAATGGAAAGAAGGGCTAGGGGTGATACGATAGCAGTCTTCCACTATCTCAGGGGCTGCCACAAAGAAGACGGGGCCAACCTATTCTCCAAAGCGCCTGAAGGCAGGGCAAGAAGGAATGGATGGGAGCTAATCAAGGGAAGAGCCAACCTAGAACTAAGGAGAAATTTCCTGATAGTTAGAACAATTTAATCAGTGGAACAGTTTGCTTCCAGAAATTGTGGGTCCTATAACAATTTTATAGGTTTTTAAGAAGAGAATGGACAACTATTTGCCTCAAATGGTATAGGTATCTTGCTTGGGGGGGCTGTGGGCTAGACTAGAAGATCTCCAAGGTCCCTTCCAACTCTATATTCTGTGATCCCTTTGAAGAATTACCTGTACACTCCCACAGCCTCTTTGGAAGTTTTCTTCAGGTGCCGAAACCTCATGGCCATGGGTAGCTCCAAGCTGGTGGCTCGCCTAAGATATAATAAATCAGATCAGGCCTTAAACCAGACAGCATATGATTGGCTCTTTCAAAGCTATTATGAACAGGCATAAAATAGAACACCGCTGGGGCGGGGGGGGGCAGGGGGGCGGGCAAAAGCCTTACTAAGCAGGTATATACAAAAGTATGAAGGCTATTGCTTAATGCATTGTAAGCCGCCCTGAGTCTCCGGAGAAGGGCAGCATGTAAATCAAACTAATAAATAAATAAATAATAAGATTTTGGGCAGGAAATATCCCCCCTTTTTAGAGCAATACTTTTGTACAGATGTGACGAAAGATTGTTCTTAGGGATACAGGATATTCAGGCTTTTAGTTTTATTGGCTAAAGAAGAAAAAACACTTTACATGTTTCATATCTCATCAGTAATTGGGATTTTTCAGGTTCTATAGTAATAGAAAGGGACACGGTGTCTCAGTGGCTAAGACGCTGAGCTTATCAATCGAAAGGTCGGCTGTTTGGCGGTTCAAATTCCTAGTGTCGCATAACGGGGTGAGCTCCCGTTACTTGTCCCAGCTTCTGCCAACCTAACAGTTTGAAAGCACATAAAAAATGCAAGTAGAAAAATAGGGATCACTTTTGGTGGGAAGGTAACAGTGTTCCATGCACTTTTGACATTGAGTCATGCCGGCCACATGACCACGGAGATGTCTTCGGACAGTGCTGGCTCTTCAGCTTTGAAACAGAGATGAGCACCGCCCCCTAAAGTTGGGAATGACTAGCACATATGTGCGAGGGGAACCTTTATCTTTATAGTAATAGATATTGGGCTCAATCCAGGTCTAATTATAAGCTATCATGCAGCTCTATTGAAATCAGAAATCTAAGAGTTAATTAACCTGATTTCAATAGTTGTTCTCTCATGAATAAATCTGTGTCTATAATGAATGCCATAAAATCTGGGGTGGGGGGGAGGGGGAGATTGCAAAATTGTCAAATCTGAAACATTAACACATTCCTTCTTTATTAGGAAACTCCGTACTAATAATTAACTTGCTAACAAGTGGTTAGTAAGAAGATCAAGGGATTTTCATCCTAACAAATTTAAGACAAATGGAATATTTAAAACCCAGTTGCCAAGTTTTCTGTAACATAACCTCCTTTTTCTCCTTTCTATAAGCCTGATGGTGTGAATCGAGCTGTCTTGATTGTACACAACTGCTGGACATGACATTACCCAAAACAAGAATCGGAACAGTTGATATGATGTCTACTACAGCTCCAGGACAATGAAACCGAGGGGGCCTCTTTACCTGGTGGATTTCAGCTGCACTTCATCTTCTTCTTCATCGTAAGGGCCACCCTCAGGAAGCACACGATGCTGAGATGCTAAGAAGTTGAACATGTCAAAGGTGCATTTCCTGAAGGAGAAGAAATAGAGGATTGTTCAGAACCCAAATGGATTCTCTGTCCTTTCGATCGTTTTTTCTCACAGCCTGCTTTCCAAATCGACTGGATCAGGAACCCCTTTCTATCGCTGCACAGGCTTCAAGTACAGATAGTCCTCGACTTATGACTATTCACTTAGCAATCACTTGAAGTTACAACCACATGAAAAAGGTGACTTATGACCAGTGCTTGCGCTTATAACTGTCGCAGCATTCCGGTGGCCAGTGTTCACAATCTGGGTGCATGGCAACTGGCTCGTATTGTTCTGACCTAGACTTCCCCAAAAAACACGAAGCAGATTCCTGGTCGCGACAAAACCCCTTTTATTAAACAAACAGTGGATTCCTCTCATTCACCTTCAGCAAAGGCCTGGCAAACAGTCTTTCAAAGGTGAATTTATGACTACAGACCTTATCTGGCTTGGAAAGCTGCCATGTAAATATTTTCCAAAGTGCAGTGCTGTGCAAGGAAAGACTTGGCACAGAGTCTCTGAGATTCACGGACTGATCTTCACACTCCTTGACCAACCGAACAAACTGTTTCCTGCAAAAGCTCACTCCCCTTTTGCTCCTCTTTTATTCCCTCTGGGAGGACCCATTCATCGTCCACCTGTGGCCTTACTCCCAAGTCGACCCTTGTTCTTTAGCTGTTCCCTTCATCTGGCAACTCTGAGCATGCACACACTGGGAACAGCCTCCAGCTGTTTGTCTGCCTCACTGATGTCTGACTCCGAAGGCAGCTGATAGCTGGCATACAGCCCTGGCCCCCTCTCTGCCTCCGATGCAGAGCCCTCATCAGAGCCCTCCCCAGACTCCAGGACTGGCCCATGTTCCTCCCCAACCTCCTCACTGTCCGAATATGCTGCCAGATCCGCTGGCTGCTGGCGGGACACAACACGTATTTATGATAACGGCACTGTCCCAGGTTTACACGATCATAATTTGCAACTTTCTCCGCTGGTTTACGACAATGGAGAAGCTGGCCGGGAAGGTCACAAATCCTAATTATGTGATGTCTCGCTTAACGGCTGCAGCAAAATGCAGTCCAGTTAACGTTGAATTTTCCAGCCCCAATTATGGTCCTAAGTCAAGGAGCACCTGTATTGGCTATTACCCTGTACCAAATAAAAAGGAAAGTTATTCGCCCACCTGACATAAACTTCAGCCCGGACACAACCGTGAGGATTGAGAGGCAGCTCCTCTTCCTCGCCTTCATGCTGGTGGTATCGGAATTTATATTTGTGGCAGGCCTTGGCACCGTACAGCTGCTCCACCAGGAAGATGACAGCATCGTGATGCATCCCCAACATTCTCACTCCATTCATTCCTGTAAGGAAAAATAGGTGCGTGCAATTCAGCACCTGGGTCTGATCCCAAGAAGTTCTGCTTGCACAGGAAAAAAGCCTGAAGCTATGCTAATCTACCTTTCCCTCCTCTAGCTTATTCCCTTCAAACGGAAAACGCTGAAAAATCCCAACCGGTATAGAACTTTTATTACCTGCAAAGGACAGGTGTTTGAGCCGAGCATTGGTGCGAGCTTCCTGGACCTTCTCAATCACTGCTTTCCAGGCACCTGAATATAGACAGAACACAAATGAATTATTATATTGAGTGGTGCGCTGGCCTAGAGGTGGAGTTCTTGCCTCACAATCAGGAGGCTTTGAGTTCGATTCTAGGTAGAGGCTGATATTTCTCTCTCTGGGCACAATGAGAATTTAATTGCTGCAAAAACTCCGCATTGGTGACAGGAAGGGCATCTGGCCAGTAAACACTCAGCTCCATTCAGTTGCCCCGACTCCACCCCACAAGGGATTACGGGGTCATTAAGCACAACAACAACAAATGAATTATTATATTAGGAGAGACAATTCAATGCAAATGTAATCGCCTATCAATGTAAGGGGATTGGCAGAGGGTGACGGGGTACTTCTTGTTGTGGCCCACTAGTGGCCAGTGGATCTGACAGCAGATTCGAACAGTGAGGAGGTTGGGGAGAAACATGGACCAGTCCTGGAGTCTGGGGAGGGCTCTGACGACGGCTTTGTGTTGGAGGCAGAGATGGGGCCAGGGCCGTCTGACAGTTGTCAGGTGCTTTCAGAATCGGACATCAGTGAGGCAGAAGAACAGCTGGAGTCTGTTCCCATTGTGCGCATGCGCAGAACCGCCAAAAGGGAATAGCTAAGGAACAAGGGTCGACTCAGGAGTAACGCCACTCCTATAGGGAATAAAGAGTGAAGGGGAGGGGAGTTTGCAGAAGACAATTAGTTCATTTGGGTGAAGATCTGTTCCTGCATTCTTGCCAAGTATTGTCGGTTACAGAGTGGAGTCTGAAAGATATCGGCCTGGCCACTCTCCAAGCCTGATAAAGGTCGGTATTTGTGAACTATCTTGAAAGACTGTGGGAGAGGGAAGACTTTGCTGGAGAGGAATTCACTGTAAATTAAATAAAAGGGGTTTATCGGGACAAGGACTAGGCTTCGTGCTGCTGGGGAAGCCTAGGTCAGAACACTTCTAGGAACTCCAAAGGATTCTCAAGCAAGCCTCCCTTGACTTCCACCAGCACCCCAAGAAAATTCAACCCATCCGTAGTAATCCACCATTATTGAGGGAGCTTTGCAGGCGGTACAGAGGACCCAAGAGAACGGTTAAAAGGAATTCTGCCAAGGTTGGTTTCCTCCTCACCATCAATGCTGTCAGCCTGCACTTTAAAGCCATCTTCGCTTGTGATCTCAAAGCACAAGTGGGGCTGCGTTTTCCGGGGCATCTCATTTTCTTTGTCCTCCTGTTTCAGATTGTCTTCGTCTGAGCTGGACAGATCTCCTAGAGGCAAAAGAGAGGCCCAAATTGAGGTGTTTTTTTTTTTTTTTGGTATACTCTGTGGAGATTTCCTGTGTCAAGATCTTGGATAATGGAATGGGACACGGAAGGGCCAAAAAATACAGGTAGTCCTCGACTTACGACCACAATTGAGCCCAACATTTCTGTCATTGTGGAGTTTTGCCCCATTTTGCAACCTTTCTTGCCACGGTTGTTAAGTAAGTCACTGCAATGGATAAATTAGCAACACCGTTGTTAAGTGAATCTGGCTTCCCCATTTATTTATTTATTTATTTGTTTGTTTTAATTTGTATACCGCCCTTCTCCAGCAGGACTCAGGGCGGTGAACAGCCAGAATAAAACAGAACATACAAAATTTAAAAACAGTTTAAAAATAATTAAATATTTTTGGCCGCAATTTAAAACAAACCCAATTAAAATCAATTAAAATTAACCAAAAACTGTGGGATCAAGCCAGCCCATGACTCTGCTTGTCAGAAAATTGCAAAAGGTGAATGAACTGGGACTACTTATATATGAGAGCAGAGGGAAAAATAAGAAAACTCAAGGATCTTTTGATAAAAAAAAAAGTGGCTTGCCAAGAACTGTCATCTCACAAAGCATTAGGTCAACTTGCAGAGCATCCCTTCCATTGCTAAGTGATGTGATCGCAAAGCACGACTGCGTTGCTTAGCGTCAGAAATCCCTGCAGTCCCATTGCTGTCGTTAACTGAATCCCACAATTGCTAGGCAAGGCAACTTCCTGCTGGCTTCCCCACAGGCAAATCATTGGGGAAGCAGGCAGGAAATTGAAGGTCCCAGATGGCTTGCAAGCAGGATGGCAGGGAGGTGAGTGGCTGATTCTGGGTGAGGGAAGTCTGGTGAGGCCGGGGTGCAGGGGGATGCAAAGGAAGTGGAAGGAGGCACGGTGAGGGTCACAGAGGCATAGTGAGGATTGGGGAGGGTGAATGGGGTGTGTGAAGGAGGCACAGGGTGGGTCCAAGAGAATACACACTGGTTAGGCTGAATGGCAGTTTCAGGACTACCCATTAAATTTTACGAGCAAATAAGGATTTCAATTCTCAGACCTCCATGTACCATACTTTTCAGAGTATAAGACACACTTTTTCCTCCCTAAAAGAGGATGGAAATGTTGGTTATACACCGAATACAGCCGTTTTTGGCCTCCTGAAACCCCGCCCCACACGCCCCATTTTCACCAAAAAAAGGCCAGTTTGTCCCAAAAACGGGATGCGCAGAGGGTTTGGGAGGCCTGCAGAGTGCTCCTAGAGGCTGGGGAGGGCAAAAACCAGATGCGCGGGAGCCAAAAACTTTTTTTCCCCTTGTTTTCCTCTTTCAAATCTTGGTGCGTCTTATTCTCCAGCGCGTCTTATAGTCCGAAAAATACGATAATTTCCACATTAGGCTGGTTATCCCCAGGGGTTAGGTAAAAATTGCCATTTTATTTTTGAATTTATGCTGGCGTAGGACCATAACGAAGACTGATGCGAGTGTCCTTGGATATATTTATCAAGAATGAATCAAGAGCCTCCCAACAATTTCTTGAGCCCTTTCACTAAACCGGATGTAAGTAAGCCAGAGGGCTCTACCTGCGTATCTATGCCAGACGTGTTCCAGCACAGACTTCTGGATCTGCTCCGGGGATCCAGGATGGGAATGCAACGCTGCCAAGGAAGGAGAATGTTCCATCGGAGACCTGCAGAGACATCGGAAATGAACGATTAAGGGTCGACAAACAAGCAAGCAAGCAAACGCCAGAGTTCCTATAGCTTGAAGCCAATACACTTACAGCTCGTTTTCGCTGACGATGCTCGTCTCCTCTTTGAATGCATCCAGGTTTAGGACGCCCTTTGTTGTGGGCGTCTTCATCCGTACCCTCCCAATGCTGTAGGGCAAAGGGGCCATTTCAATACATAACATACGCATGCACACACGCTTGCATAAATACAGGTAGTCCTCGATTTACAACAGTTCATTTAGGGACCGCAACGGCACTGAAAAAAGTGACTTACGACCATCGGAGCATCCCCATAGTCACGTGATCAAAATTTATAGACGCTTGGCAACTGGTTCATCTTTATGATGGTCGCGGTGTCCTGGGGTCATGTGATTCCCCTTTCGCGACAAGCAAAAGTCAACAGGGAAGCCAGAATTCACTTCATAATCCCGTTACTAAGTGAACAACTGCGGTGATTCGCTTATAATAAAAGTGGCAAAAAAAGGCGTTCAACGTGGCCAAAACTCGCTTAACAAATTTCTCACTTAGCAACGTAAATTCTGGGCTCAATGGTGGTCGTAAGTCGAGGACTACCTGTAGACACTTGTGCGAGGGAAACCAATGCGATTTAGGTATTTCTGCAAGGCTGCTGATACTGATGCTGATTGATGGTGTAGCTGTCTTCAGCCAATCATGCAGCTGCGAGCAACTAAGGCTCCCAACACCCAGTAGCTGACTCAGAGAGATCAAGGTGACTGGGAATTGGGGTTTCCTGCATTCCGCCCTCCCTCCCCCCCCCCGAAGGTTTAAAAATTGGTTTATATTATGATAGAAGAAATTTGTATATGCCACTGGAATGGAAAACCTTCCCGACGCATTCTCTTTACTAACATAAAACATATATAGGTTCTCTTCCCGAAAATTGGTTCCAAGACCATTTATGATTTAAAAGAGAGAGAGAGAGAGAGAGAAAAGAAAGCTGTAAAGCCACGTAATAAAAGTGTCTCCATTTAGTTATCACTTGTTCCTCCACCATGAAGAGAGGGATTTTTATTTATAAACTGAATATTTGAGGGGGGGGTACCCAACTCCTGATTCTTTTAGAGCAGTGATGGCTAACCTGTTCCAAACCCAATGCCCAAAGCGTGTGCGTGCCCGAACCCCCAAAATGCAATGTGCATGCGCCTCTCCCCATGTGCATGTGCGGCAGAGACCCAAAGACCAGCCGGCCAGTGGGAGGTGTGCGCGCATGCACAGCAGAGCTGGGGCGACGGCTTGCATGCCATCAGAGAGGGCGCTCCGTGCCACCTTGATGCCACCATCACGGCATCAAAAACAAAAATGAACAGAGGGAAAAATGAAAGGAAGGTAACAGGCTCTTGATGAGATCAAAATCAAATAAAAGCATCTAGAAAATCCTTGCAACTCTAGCTGAGCTTCCTTCAAACACTGAAGCTTTGCTGGCTGAGGAACTCTGGGAGTTGAAGTCCACAAGCCTTAAAGTTGCCAAGGTTGGAGAGCCTTGTTCTAGATCCCCAATCATCAAGAAAGCATAGAGTCTAAGCTATTCTTTGTATTTTTATCCTGTTCCTATCTTTTAATGTTATTTGTGCAGTTAGCTGCCTTTTGGATTTGAGATAAACTGTGCCCGCAAACAAGCTGAGTGCAAAAGCTAATAGCAATAGCACTTAAGACTTATATACCGCTTCACAGTGCTTCACAGCCCTCTCTAAGCGGTTTACAATCTGAGTCCTCATTTTACCCATTTTACCCATCTTGGAAAGATGGAAGGCTGAGTCAATCTTGAGCTGGTCAGGATTGAACTCCTGGCAGTGGGCACAGTTAGCCTGCAATACTGCATTCTAACCACTGCGCCACCATGGCTCTGGTGGAATCTGCCACCCAATCACCAGATTTCTCACACTAGGATTGTTTTTAATCCTAGAAAGCTACTGCTTTATTCCCGTTAAATAGCGAACTGGAGCTACAAAACAAGGAAGAAACCAGATATATGGAAAATAGTCCAAGCTGGTAGGATGGGCATTATTCACTGGTACCTATTTCTGAATCCTAGTTTTCTCCATGCATCTCCACCTTGAGGACCATCAAAACTCAAGATTATTATGTGTAGAATGGCTTTGTCTGGTGTTATTTTGGGATGGTGGCAGAATACTTAATATCTTAAAGAAAAACCATATGGTAAGGAAATCTGGTGTTAGACATGGCGATAACTTTAGATGGAACTGCAAAAAAGAAAAAAACCAACCCATGTTGTATCTATATTAAAATAGCACTTGGCACTTATATACTGCTTCACAGTGCTTAACAGCCCTCTCTAAGTGGTTTACAGAGCCAACATATTGCTCCCCCAACAATCTGGGTCCTCATTTTACCCACCTTGGACGGATGGAAGGCTGAGTCAACCTTTATAGTCAACACTATAAAATGATAGTGTCTAGACCAGGGGTGTTCACAGGCAAGTTTAAGATTTGGGGACTTCAACTCCCAGAATTCCCCAGCCAGCTGGGAGTTGAAGTCCACAGATCTTAATATTTGCCAAGCTTGGACACTAAGCTAGATGCTAGATTTAACACTGTGCTAGCATTGAGCTCAGAGAAGATGGACATCTGGAAACATGGCTCTCACCGCTATTGTACAGAGGTGGTATTCAGCAGGTTCTGACTAGTTCTGGAGAACCAGTAGCGGAAATTTTGAGTAGTTCGGAGAACTGGTAAATACCACCTCTGACTGGCCCCGCCTCCATCTGTTCTCTGCCTTTCGAGTCTCAGCTGATCAGGAGGAAATGGGGATTTTGCAGTAACCTGCCCCTGGAGTAGGGTGGAAATGGAGATTTTACAGTATCCTTCTCCTGCCACACCCAAGCCACGCCCACCAAACCATGCCCACAGAACCGGTAGTAAAAAATTTCACTGCTATTGTAGCATGCTCTCCTTGATCTTCTGGGTCTTGGTTACAAAACCATGTGTGGTTTTGGATTTCAACACAACTTCTATGTAATTAACATGGGAGAAACAGAAAAGGGATAGCTAAGATGCCTATACTTACCCAGAACCCATTGTACTGCCAGAAATGCAATTATTTGCCAAGTGATCAGGAGTAACTGTTGGGGATACAGGAGGGAGCTCCTCCTCATTAACTCCGTCCACTTTCATCTTCTTGACGGGCACATTTCCGACAAAGGTGGAAACTCTCTTGACCCGGATGGCTGGGCGAGGGCTGGGCAAAGACACCAAGCCAGGGATACTAAGCACGCCAGAATTCATGGCGACAGGCTGAAGAAGACAAGTCTGCTGGAGTCCCAGGGAAGGTGTCACCAGAGCTGGGGTACTCAGTGCCAGCTGCCCACCACCAACAGCCTGAGATGTGGTGCCCATCACGTTCATCATGGGTACCATGCTAAGTACCGGGCCCCGGATCGTCCAAGTGGGCAAGGGGTTAGGAGTCAGGCCCAGAGGTGCCCGCAGAATGACTGTGCCAAGGTTGGGAGCAGCGGACATCGGTGTGGGGTTTGGTTTGGAAGCCTGCTCCCCGTCTTGAGTGGCCAATGGGCTTTCCTCGCCTTGAACTTTCATGCACACCTGGGCCAGCTTGTTCACCAGAATGATTCTGGAATTGGACTTTTGTGCCTCTGGTCCCAGCACTGTCGTTACTTCAGGGGTGGAGGGCACTTGGGCACAACTGAGGGTTAAGGTTGGAACTGGATCCGGAGCAGGGCTGGGATGGGCTGACTCAGTGCCGTTGAGGCTGGCAGAGGTAGGAGGTGCCAGTGGCAGTGGCATCGGGCTGAGGCAAGAAGGTGGGCTGGCCTTGCTCTCGGGGGCATCCATGTTCTTCAGCACAAAGTCCACAATGTCCGAGGGCAAGTCCTCTGGAGCTGGAGTGGGGCCAGCCAGCTCTCGCTCGACCCTCGGCTCGGGCTGCTTGCCCTTGGTGGAAGGGTGTCCCCCCGTTGCGTCCGCCTCACTGTCAGTGCCATCGTCTATGCCATCCAGCTGGTGGATATGGGGCAGAGGGAGGTCCAGCGGGTAAGGCGGCAGAGGTGGGTCTCGGGTTACCACCGTACGCGGGAAGCGGAAGTAGCGGCCGGCCTCTCCTTCCTCCTCACTCTCGCCGTCGCCCAGCCCATCTAACTGGGGCAGGCCCAGGCTGGGTGAAGGGGGACATGTCCGTGGCCCTCCCAACTCTTCTTCCTGGAAAGGCTCATCCAGAAGGCTGTCGTCAAATTCCAAGTCGGAGACATTGAGCTCAAAGGCCAGCTCTGGCGGCACAGGGGGGGACGAGGGAGGGGGTGAGGTAGCTACGGGCCGCTGCTCATCACACCCGGCTGAGGTAGAAGGATGCCTGAAGCCGTTCCCAGCTGTGGGGTAGTCTGGGAGAGGTGGCATTGCCCTGAGAGAGGTGCTGGGGGGGCTAGTCCTGCTAGCAGGGGCTTGGGGTGGGAGAGGGGACCGGCGGGGACGAGAGTTGCTGCTAGGTGACATGGGGCTGAGGCGTTGTGTGCGGCGCGGAGGAGGGAAGTCGGGGTCACCCACAGTCAAGATATGATGGGACATGGATGATGCGCTTCCTGCAAAACAGGGGAGGAAAAGAGGGGAAAAAAAGGAGGTGTTAAGAAGAGTGAAGGTGCATTGGCTGCTGGGATCTCCCCTGGTCAAGAATGTGCTGTGGACACAAACCCCCAACCTATCACCCCAGTTTTCAACTCTTCCCCCCACTTCAGTGGGGACATTTATAGTAGTATTTACGCCTGCTTGACACTGTTAAGAGTTAGATAAGGGTCAACAGCAAAGGGCTGGATTTAGTTCTCTTACAGCTATGTAGGGATTCTAGGCTGATCCCCCTTTTCGTTCCACCTCCAGGTTCTGCCATCCCGTCTCCTACATTTGGGATGGGTTGAGCCTAGCGTTGTGTTTCACATGCAACCAACCCTGGATTGTGGTCTAACGCGATTAATGAATCCAAGTCAATCGGAAAACTAAAAAGGAAAAAGAGCAGGGGTGAAATGCTCCCGGTTAGGACTGGATTGCCTGATCCGGTAGTGATGGCAACGGGTGGTTCGGAGAACCGGTAACAAAAATCCCTGCACCACCCCCCCACCATGCCCAGCTGAGCCGCACAATCATCAGAGGCTTTTTTTTAAACTTTTAAAAGCATTTCTTCTACAACCTCTTCCGACGAAAAAATGCTTTTAAAAGGAAAAAAAAAGCCTCTGATGATGGCGCAGCTCAGCTGGGATCGTCAGAGGCTTTTCAAAGCATTTTTTTCTGCAACCTCTTGGCTGAAGAGGTGGTTAAAAAAAATGCTTTGAAAAGTCTCTGACGATCCCAGCTGAATTGCCTGATTGGCAGAGAGGCATTTTTTAAAAAGCCTCTCTGATGATCTCAGCTGAGTTGCCTGATCGGCAGAGGCTTTTCAAAGCATTAGAAAAAATGCTTTGAAAAGTTTTTTTTAAAAAAAGTTGGCCACGCCCACCCAGTCACATTACCCCTCCCCACCAAGCCACGCCCACAGAACCAGTAGTAACAAATTTTACATTTCACCCCTGAAAAAGACCCCCACCACTTCTGTGCTACCTCTCTGTGAATTGTTTTTTCCCAGGAGTTGGTTCAAGAGCCAACCCTTGATTTTGTAATTGCGTGATCCACACCCTATGGATGTGGACTGCCAAGTACCCACCGGGAGAAGGCAACGGGCGGGACGACACCCCGCTTAGGGGCCGGCGGGTAGGGGAGTAGTTGGGCACTTTGATGCGAGCTCCGGTGAGAGGTTTAGGCTTGGAGACAGCAGGCTCTGGAGGTGGCAGAGGTCCTGGGTTCTGTGCTGGAGAGTGGCGCTCCAGTGGTGGCACAGGAGAAGGTGCCTCCTGAAGTGGCTTGTCTCTGAGGTTAGGGTCTGAAAACAGAAAACATGTCAGAAGTAGAAACCAGAAGCAGTAGAACCCAGGGACCTGAAATGGCTAAGGGGTGAGGGCCTTAACCAGACTTTTATTAGCGACGTGTTACTTGTAAATTCAGGATGATACAACCTCCAGGTTTATGATGCCACTCCAAATCTGGCTGATGGGAGTGTAGAGAGTAATGAAGGTATCTTTGGCAGAAATGTGCAAGAAGCTTAGCCAAAATGGGCTGAAGCCAAGTCCAGAACAACAAGAGAATGTTAAGGCACTGATGACGTTATCAAGTTTGGTAATGAAACTAGGTTAGATGAAGGAAGATTATTGTTATTATCTTATCATCTTATCTTATAATATGTTATTATCTTATTATTGAATTAAAGATGGTTTATAACTATACATGTGTCAATATATTTAATAGAATTATAAATACGCCAATATAAAGAGAAGTAGGTAAATTACTCTGTTACATTATTACTACTGTTACCAATATATATGTCAGAGCTCTTCAAACGTGGCAGCTTTAAGACTTGTGGACTTCAACTCCCAGAATTCTCCAGCCAGCATAGCATAGCTGGCTGGAGAATTCTGGGAGTTGAAGTCCACAAGTCTTAAAGCTGCCACGTTTGAAGAGCTCTGATATATGTCAATACTTTTTAATGCCTTTCCTTTGTTTTTCTTTTGGAAATGATATACCCTGACGATACACTGTATTCAAAATGTTTATGAATTAAAAAAAAATAATAAAAAGATTTAAAAAAAATAGTTTGGTAATGTAACCTCTGTCAGAAAACCACCAAACTCCGAGAGCACCACGGACTCCACAGTTCAACCCTCAGCTACCCTGTTTCTCTGAAAATAAGCCCTAGCCGGGGTTTATGTATGTGCCTAATGTTAAGTCCTACCCCCAAAATAAGCCCTACTTAAGAGTCTGCACAGCCAGCCTCCTGCCCCACCGTGAGCAAGCAGAAGAAGTGGGCCTCCTGTACATGGGGGGAGGGAGGAAGGGATGAGACACCCCCTGAAAATAAGCCCCAGTGCCTATTTTGGGACCCAAAAGAAAATAAAACTCAGTCTTATTTTTCAAGGAAACACGGTACCAGGGTGGATTTGATTTAAATCGAGTCGATTTAAATCACGATTTAAATCACTATAAAAAGGCTTGATTTAAATCAACTCGATTTAAATCATAATTTTTAAAGAGCAACTATCATCTCTGCTACTCCTTTGACCCGCTGTTGACTCACCGCTAGTCCCAGTGTTGCAGAATATACAGCCTTGTGCTACATAACTAAACTCCATTTCATGCTGAATAAACTAAATTATTTATGTATCTTAAATAGAAAACTATCTTACGATAGATTTTTACCCCTAAAGTTTTTTATTAAAATAAATTCAATAAAAATAAAAAAAATCTGATTTAAATCAAAAAAATCCAATTTAAATAAAAAAAATCCGATTTTTTTGATTTTTTTAAAAAAAATCATTGATTTTTATCCACCCTGCACGGTACTAATATTATCTTCTATCCGTACAAGAAGATATCTGGAAGGGAGTCAGGCAGACGCTTCCCTAATTCACTGGAGTATAAGGAGGAGGAGGAGGAGGAGGAGGAGAAGGGACAGTCCAATAAGACATCTTAGAAGTTCCCAGGGTTGAGAAATCTAGGAGGTAGAAGGACTGCAGAACTATCCAATGAGTTTGTTGAGCTGACTCCAATCCTCTGTCTCCCCTCATTAAGCGATGCAGAAAATCCTCTGTTGCATTGCTGCATTGAGATGGAAAAGTAAAATGCAAAAGAAGTCTCGGGGGGGGGGGGGGGAAGGCCCAGACCAGACTTACCTACAGGGGCAGCAGGGCTGTGCACAATAGTGTGGTTCTCTTCCTGCATTCCTGAGGCATCTGGCTCTTCTTGGCTCAGCTTTGGCCGATACTCCAGGACCCGGCATGTATATCCGCACCGCTTACGGGCATCCACTGTGCTCCAATATAATCTGGAACATCTGATGGGGATATGTTCAGAAGGAAGCAAAAGATCTCTGTACCTTCTCGGTCTAAGCGGCAGGAGGCCTAGGAGTCAGGCACCTTCCTGCTTAGAGAAGAGGTGGGCAACCTGCAAATCCCTAACAAGCCCATAAATACTATCGCTGAAATTTTGTAGCAAGGTTTCCTTGCCGTCAGGAGAGAAAGAAAATAATTCTTAAAAGATCCTGCAAAATGATTCAATGTGATAATCGAGCCTTAAGCTCGCTCTTAAGACAGTGATGGCGAACCTTTTAGAGACCGAGTGCCCAAACTGCAACCCAAAATCCACTTATTTATTGCAAAGTGCCAACACGGCAATTTAACCTGAATACTGAGGTTTTACTACCTAAAATAATGATAAACTCAGCAGAGTTCAGCTAATTGTTCTAAGTAAAATGTGATAAATGCACTTTTATGCCCCTTCATTTTTTTTCTGCTTTTGAAATATTGCATTTAGCGACAATAAAACAGACAAACTTTTGTAATATCATTTCTCTCTTCCCCTCCCTCTCTCCCTCTCGCTCTTCCCCTCCCCCTATCTCTCCCTCCCTCTCTCTCTTCCCCTCCCTCTCTCTTTCCCTCCCTCTCTCCCTCTCGCTCTTCCCCTCCTCCTATCTCTCCCTCCCTCTCTCTCTTTCCCTCCCTCCCTCTCTGCCCCCTGTGGGAGAAACATGATGGAGCTGGGCTGGGGCGATGGCGCGTGTGCCCACAGAGAGGGTTCTGAGTGCTACCTCTGTCATGTGTGCCATAGGTTCGCCACCACTGTTCTAAGACAAGCTTAAAGTGCTTAAAAAAAATAAGGATCTCCAACATGCCACAAAATTGGAAGGGGCAGAATTAAAAAAATAAAATAAAATCTTGGTCTGTTTCCATTAGGAAAAAAAAAATATCCCATCAAATGCTACCAGAGGTATGCCTTTCCATGTCTAAAAGGACATTCACCCTTTTCCAACCTGGTACCCTCTGGAGGTGTATAGCAATAGCAATGGCACTTAGACTTATATACCGCTTTACAATGCTTCAAAGCCCTCTCTAAGTGGTTTACAGAGTCAGCCTATGGCTCCCAACAATCTGGATCCTCATTTTACCCATCTCGGAAGGACGGAAGACTGAGTCAACCTTGAGCCTGGTGAGATTCAAACTGCCAAATTGCAGGCAGCCGGTAGTCAGCAGAAGCAGCCTGCAGTACTGCATTCTAACCACTGCGCCACCGTGGCTCTCTATGGTTCCACCTCACAGCATTCTAGCTAATGTGGCCATTCAGGGAGCTTTTTAGAGGCTGGGTGAAGAAGCCTCTTTAGCTAACACATTTGCTATACAGGTAGTCCTCGAGTTATGACCATAATGGAGCATACCCATTGCAGTCATAAAAGGTGACTGACCTGATTTTAGGACCTTTTGTTGCGGCAGTCATTAAGCAAGCCAAGTAAATGCTAGGGTTTTTTTTGGCAAAAGTGTCATAAAACACAGACACGTGACCACAGCATATGCATGCGCATACAACCCCGATGTCAAAACTCTGGCTCTCTTAGGATCCCACTAAAGAATGGAACGTGTCACTGCAAACAGCAACTCGGAAGTAGATACTCACTGGTAGCCGACAGGTAAAAGCTGTCCCTCGCATTCAGACAAGTCCGTCAGCATCCCCAAGCTATCGATCTTCATGGAGCCTGACAGCAGAGATAAGATTTGAGAAGCCGTCAAGGCTCGCCGAGCAGGAGAAGAATCCAACACGCTTCACCAATTGGGCAAAAAGTCCCTGTGAAATTCTTGCTGTGGGAGTTTCTGGTTTTCCATGGGGCTCGCCCCCAAGGAAGTCCCGGAGGGTGGTGGCCCATGGAAATAAACGGGGTGGGTGGACAGGATGAGAAGGATGAGCGAGAGCTTTCTACCTCAGACTAGTCATGATGGTAAATGCTGCAGGGCAAATACAGAGAGAGAAAGCAGCTGCCTGGTGGAGAGCCAGGCCGCTCGTTCATCGAGCTACGTATTGTCTATTCTGACTGGCAGACGCTCTCCAAGGTGTCAGGCAGGGGACTTTCCCAGCCCTACCTGGAGATTTGATGGGACTGAACTTGGGACTTTCTGCATGCAAATCAGCTGCTCTACCACTGAGCTACAGCCCTTCCTGCAAAAAGAACATAGGAAGCAGTCTTCAACAGAGTCGGAGCCCTCTGTCACGCTACTCAACACTGCCTGCACTTGTTGGGAGAGACTCTCGGAAGGGGTGGGGGGGGGGGGAAGGCCAGCCAGCATCCCAGCTTTATCCAAAGATGCCAAGACGGATGTTGAGTTAGCCTCTCCCCATATGCAATGGAGACCCCAATCCCTCCCCCGCCTCGCCTTCCCACAAAATGAATTTTGTTCATTTTGCAACATGAATTTAATGCCCCCCACCCACAAAATTAAACAAAAGCCACCTGAAAAATAATTCTGGATAGCGGAGAACTGAAAGCAGGGGTGAAGGGGTATAATCCCAGGCAGGTATTTAAAGGGATCTATCCGTTTACTTACAATATTTGGGAACTGTTCTATTTGTGAGACTATTGTGGTCTAAAAAGAGACTTCAGGAATAGATGACACACAAATTTAAAAATCGTTAAAATATTAAAGGGCCAAGCCACATACAATAAAATCAAGAGGGACTCAAGCATGCCCCTTGCCATAAATAGAGTAGTTTGAAAAGCCCAAATGAAAATATTTTATCCTGAAACAATATGGTGCATCTTTCAGAATGCCATTCCATAATTGAGGAACTTCTCCAGAGAAGAACTTCTTTTCTGTTCTCCTCTAGATATTACTAGTAATAAGGTAAAGGTAAAGGTTCCCCTAGCACATATGTGCTAGTCGTTCCTGACTCTAGAGGGCGGTGCTCATCTCCGTTTCAAAGTCGAAGAGCCAGCACTGTCCGAAGACGTCTCCGTGGTCATGTGGCCGGCATGACTAAACGCCAAAGGCACATGGAATGCTGTTATCTTCCCACCAAAGGTGGTCCCTATTTTTCTACTTGCATTTTTTACGTGCTTTCAAACAGCTAGGTTGGCAAAAGCTGGGACAAGTGACGGGAGCTCACCCCGTTATGCGGCACTAGGGAGTAATACCACTTATCAATTTACATACTGCTTCACAGTGTTTTACAACACGCTCTAAGTGGTTTACAGGGTCAGCCTACTGCCCCCAACAATCTGGGTCCACATTTTACCAACCTCGGAAGACTGGAAGGCTGAGTCAACCTTGAGCCAGTCAAGATGGAACTCCTGGCAGTGAGCAGAGTAGGCCTGAAATACTGCATTCTAACCACTGTGCCCACCAGGGCTCACTTAAAGACACCAGCCTGGCTCTCAGTGCAGCCCTTGGAGAAAACGTTTCCTTTCATATTCTCATCCACCTGTTCCTATACATATAAAGCCATGGAAGCCACCAAGACCAGGTTTAATTCTAATTCCAGCGATGTCAACTAGTGTCCATAAATTGCTCCCATTCATTTCCATGTGGAAAAAAAAAAGGACTACTAGGGAGTGGAACCTGTTTTTTTCGGAAACAATTGCACCTCCTCCAGCATGCAATGTTCTCAGGTATGGCCCCGTTTTGCTTCTACGCAATCTGAGGATGAGCACTGCCAGAACAGGAGGCATGAACACGAGGGCTGCAGAGACATTTTCAGATCAGGCCTTCTTTACCTCTGAGCCTTTAAATTCATTCCCACATCTATCACGAGAACCTCCACCTTATGGGAGAAGTAAAAGCTCATCTAACTCTGGATCCCAATGCTTCCTTAGCCCACCCGCTGCTCATTCGTCTCCCCTCAAGTACCTATCATCATGTGGATGGTATCCGGCTCCAAGCCCACCATAAATTTCCTCTTGAAGCTGATTCCCTCAAAGTCGACATAGACCCGCCGTAGGACATCAAACCCATCTTCAGCGACGATCTCCTAGAAGAAAGGCAGAATGACAGCTTCACACACCGCTTACTCATAATTGTGTCACCGGTATACATACATACATACACACACACACACACACAAATGCCACACTCTTTGCAGATTGCACACCTTCTAGAAAACCCAGCTCACTCCTCCAGCTTTCAAAGGCCAGACAGAAGCGATGAAACTCTCCCAGCCGTGACCTTTTAAACCCAGCATTAATGGAAATTCCTGCATTGTCCACTCCTCCCCCTGGCAATTCTCCTGCCCCTCCCCCACTCCCCCTTTTACCGTTCCATCCAGGAGGTCAACGTGCTTCTGGCAGAAAACTTTTTTGTCCTCCTGGAAAGTACAATGGCAGAGGCGAGCACACATGAAGTGGTAATTACTGAGACAGGCAGAGAGGCAGCAGCCAACTGTGGCCCCAGTGCGTTGACAGTGTTCACAGCGCTGGAGCAGGAAAAGAGAAGGCGAGAGAGAGAGAGAGAGAGAGAGAGAGAGAGAGAGAGAGAGAGAGAGAGAGAGGTCAAGGACAAGGTAGCCAGGTCAGTACAGCAGGCCAAAACTACGTAAAAGGCCCAGCAGTTTGCTCTCATCTAATTATTTTTTTGTAGTGTGTGCAAACAAGGGAGACATCTAATCACAAACGTCTTGTGCTTGCCACGCTCTTCTTTCCCCACAATCTCTCCCACATCGTTAAGCAAGCCCAGTCAGCTACAAAAGTAGGTATGGCATTGGCACTCTCGTAGTCCAGCATTCCCCAACTTTTCTGGGTTGGTGGCCTAACGCGGGGAAGGGATAGAGGAAAAGAGGGAATGGTTTTGTGTGAGGGGCAAATGCGCGCACACAGCTTCATTTGTGTGAGCGGCAGGCGTGCATGGGTACTGCGAGTACAAGTGGGGCTGAGTGCTGGCACCCGCTGCGAGCACCCGTGCCAGCTCACAAGCGTGCAACCGCCTGCTGCAAACACGCTCCGGTTGCAAATAGCCCACGGCCCGGTAGTAGGCTGCGGTCCACAGGTTGGGGGAACCTTGTTGTAGTATACTCCAGGGGTCCCCAACTCCCAGTTTGCAGCATGCCAGAAATCGGGCCACGCAAACAAGTGAAGCCCCATCCGCAGATGCAGGCAACACATGAAATCACGGCCCCTCTGGTCCGTAGGAAAACATTTCTCTCCACGGAACTGGAGGTTGGGGGGAAGCACTGGTCTACTCAACTTCTTAAGATTAATAGTGCCAGGTCGAGACTCTGAAAATAGAAGGATTCAAAATGGTCTCCCACCCAGAGGGTGCAAGTTTTGCTTTTGTTCAGACTGAAATGCTGCCTTTTGGATACAACTACACCAGGGGTGGAATGTAATTTTTTTTACTACCGGTTCTGTGGGCGTGGCTTGGTGGGGAGGGATAATGTGACTGGGTGGGTGTGGCTAACTTTAAAAAAAAAAACTTTTCAAAGCATTTTTTCTAATGCTTTGAAAAGCCTCTCTGCAGATCAGGCAACTCAGCTGGGATCGTCAGAGAGGCTTTTTAAAAAATGCTTTGAAAAGCCACTCTGACGATCCCAGCTCAGCTGGGCGATCATCAGAGGCTTTTTTTTTTTTAACTTTTAAAAGCATTTTTTCGTCGGAAGAGGTTGTAGAAAAAATGCTTTTAAAAGTTAAAAAAAAAAGCCTCTGATGATTGTGCGGCTCAGCTGAGCATGCTGGAGGGTGGGGGGCGCAGGGATTTTTGCTACCTGTTCTCCGAACCACCCACCGCCATCACTACCGGATCAGGTGATCCGGTCCAAACCGGGAGCATTTCATCCCAGAACTACACCTTTGTTCTGATCCACTTTTGAGTCTTTGGGGCTCAGGCAGAATTTACACCAGCATTCCTGTTGGAACCCAGAGCAGATCTTCCAGCGGCTGGGATACTACTCTGTTACCCGACTTGGAAAATCTAGTCTGAACAACAGATCTAACATAACAATGCTGGTTTTGAGGCCGCCACTCCCATCTCTGGCGCAAGAATCCACATTATAACACTGACATCCTGTACAAAATGTACCAGGATGCACTGATAAAGTGATCTGTAATAAAGCCAAAAAGGATTTCAAGGTGTGCTTCCTCTGGAGAGGGCCCATTCTTGCTCCCCTTTCAAATAAGAGGGGAGAGCAGAGAGGGGAGAGCAGGAATGACCCAAACTCACCATCTGCCGGCCACGAGCCACAGCGGCATGTACGTTCTTCAAGGAGCCATCGTTCTCCTCAAAGACCTCCGCTGACCAGATGGCACAGTTGACATGAGTCCATTCGTTTTGGCCAATGTACAGCAGCCTCCCTGCATCCTAGAGAGAAAGGATTTGGAGGAGAAGGGATGCGTGTTTGGTTTTGATTTGATATGGTTTGTGAATCCCATCAGTCAACTGCCTAGCACAGGGGTCAGCAACCTGCGGCTCCGGAGCCACATGCGGCTCTTTGGGCCCTCTGCTGTGGCGCCCCTTCGGATGATCCCACCACTGGCTGTCCCTGCCCCTCGCCCTCCCCTCCCAGTCATTCCTCGCCTGGCCTGAGAACGTAAGGGCGACGATGGGGGATGGAGAAGCAGCCATGGCAGAGACAGAGAGATACAGAGAGAGGGGGGAGAGAGGGGGAAGGGAGGGAGAGGGAGATATGTCAAAAGGGTTTTGTGGTTCCCAGTGGTTTTTAACAACTGGTTCTCTGTCCTAATGACCGGCTGGGTAGGCGTGGCTAGGGGGGGTTCATGTGACTGGTGGAAGTGAGTGACATCGAGTTGGCCACACCCACCCAGGTTTTGTGGCTCCCGGTGTTTTCTTTTCTGTGGGAAATGGGTCCAAATGGCTCTTTGAGTGCTTAAGGTTGCAGACCCCTGGCCTAGCATTACTGTTAGCCCTCAATTTACAACATCCGTTCAAAGTTACAACCACACCGAGAAAAATGACTTATGACCATTTTTCATACTTAAGGACCATTGCAGCCTACCTATGGTCACATGATCAAAATTCATATTTATGGTGGTTGCAGTATCCTGGGGTCATGCAATCCCTTTTTTCGGACAAGCAAAGTCAACTGGGAAACCAGATTCACTTAACAACCGTGTTGCTAACTTAACAACTACAGTGATTCATTTAGCAACCGTGGCAAGAAAGGTTGCAGAATGGGGCAAAAATTCACTTTAAAACTGTCGTGCTTAGAAACAAATGTTAGGCTCCACTGTGATGGTTAGTCAAGGTCTACCTGTATGTGTAAACCTGGACATTATGGCTTGTTCAACAGACCATGCGGTAGCAGCAAACCAAATGGTACCCAATCACCTTTTTTAAAAAAAATTCCAAATACTATTTATGGAGTTCAAGGGACAGCCAAGGGATACTAACATGCAGTGGCTCCTTCCAACAATGACTACCCTGTTTCCTCGAAAATAAGACATCCCCTGATAATAAGCCCAATCGGGCTTTTGAGCGCATGCGCTAAAATAAGCCTCCCCTGAAAATAAGCCCTGCCCGAAAATATTTAAACGCAGAGGAAATCAGGTAAGATGGCAAAAGGAGCCCCATCTTGCTCCATGGGGCCCAAAATAATAAGACCTCCCCGAAAATAAGGCCAAGCGCTTATTTCGGGGTTCAAACAAAATATAAGACAGGGTCTTATTTTCGGGGAAACACGGTATCTTCAGGTTCAGAGCTGTCATGCTATGGAATATTATCAGTGGTGGGAGCAGTGATTTGAGACAGTACAGTATATCTACACTAGATTCTCAACCTGTGGTCTGTGGACCCCTGGGGGGGGGGGGGGCACAATGTCATCACAGGAGGGGGGGTGCATGAAGATCTGAAGAAATGTTCTGTTTTAAATCTTGAGTTAAGTCTTGGGGATACGTGGCCAGAAAAGGTGAAGAATAGATGAGAATCACTGTGTCAAGCCTGAATTTGATTGGGGTGTGGGATTGTCTGTTTCCTTGGACATCCTAGCGTGAATTCAGCTTGACACAGCTTGGAGCTGGAGGGGGATGGAGCCTTCAGTCAAAACATCATTCCTAGCTGATGAGTCAACCACATTCCTCCGTCTGGCTGACCGGAGAAGGAGGAGAGATGTCGCTGAGCAACCAGCTCCCATCTTGGTTGGACAATGTGACCAATGTTTTGGAAACTGGAAAAACTAAAAACTTATATTGAAGTGAAAAGCCCAGGAACATTAGTACTGGCTTTTCACCAGTAGCGCCAATATGATGTATCTAAATAAATTTGATCTTTGAGGAATAGTTATGCCTTGGGAGTTTGATTTATGAGGGATGCATTATTTGGAGCCTGACACGCTGTCCCAAAGGTGCTTTTTTCCAAGAGGCAACTGGACTTTCTGGTTTTGAAGATGTTTTGCTTCTCATCCAAGAAGCTTCTTGGATGAGAAGCGAAATGTCTTCAAAGAAAAACAAAGAAAGTCCAGTTGCCTCTTGAAGAAAAGCACCTATGGGGCAACCATGACTTGAAGGATTGAGAATCTCCATAGACATTATGAATCACTGCTCTACAGTTCAGGTCTTCCTTGTAGGATTTCTTGAGGTTGGCCATTCAAAGAGCCAAGGACTTCGGGATGAACTCTTACCTTGGAAGGAGCATCTCCAAACTGAAGACAGAGAGCACACTGTCTTTTATCCTCAGGGTCCGTCAACGGCTGCTGCGGAGAGACATGTTCTGCATCTTTCCCAACTGCATGGAGAGAAAGGAAAAACATGGGCTTTTGATCTCCATTATTTCCTCAGAGCACAGGAGATCCTCAAAAGGAGACAGGATCTTCATTCCACAGAAGAAACTCCAGAGTATCTTCAAGCAGAATCAGAAAGACCTTCTAACAGGCTAGACGGATAGCTCTTCTACTCTTCCGATTGCGTGGTGCTGGGTGGAAAGATGGGAGTTTGTAATCCAGCGTTTATCTGCTGGTTGGCCTGATGACCAAATGGGACAGTTCCATGCTGGAGGTGATTGGCTGCTCGATTGATTGATTGAGAACAATCGATGGACTGAAAACAATCAACCCATAGAACAGAAGTTGCCTTCGGAAGTTGTGGGAGCTTCATCACTGGAGGCTTTCAAGAAGAGACTGGACTGCCATTTGTACGGTATTTGTGGCGTACGGTCTCCTGCTTGGGCAGGGGGTTGGACTAGATGACCTACAAGGTCCTTTCCAACTCTTAATATGTAAATCTGATGGCAGACTCCACCTCCCCACCCTACCCCCCCTTGTGCAATGCTTTCCACCCGACCGTCTTTTTTATCATCATCTTGGTGTACTCTTTTTGTCCTTTTTCATTATTTATTTCATGGTTCTATTCTTTTACTCCTGTTTACACCCCTTTCGTTTTCTTCTTTTTAATTATTTTGACTCGTCTAAAGTAGCCCCATGGATAGAGACAGGCAGCAAATCAATTTAACAAATAAGCAATAAATATTTGGAGAGGGCTGGATGACAGAAAGCTGCTATAGACAGCATTGGAACAGAAATCTGGCTCAAAAGAAGGAAGTGTCTATGTATTGGGGAGATATGGGGTGAGAAGAAAGCAGTGGTGGAATTCATTTTTTTTTTTACTACCGGTTCTGTGGGCATGGCTTGGTGGGCGTGGTGTGGCTTGGTGGGCATGGCAGGTGAAAGATACTGCAAAATCCCCATTCCCTCCCCACTCCTGGGGGGAAGGATATTGCAAAATCTTCATTCCCATCCCACTCTGGGACCAGCCAGAGGTGGTATTTGCCGGTTCTCCATGCTACTCAAAATTTCCGCTTCCGGTTCTCCAGAACCTGTCAGAA
Organism: Pantherophis guttatus; assembly: GCF_059756535.1. Lineage (NCBI taxonomy): Eukaryota > Metazoa > Chordata > Lepidosauria > Squamata > Colubridae > Pantherophis > Pantherophis guttatus. The sequence continues at coordinate 10,334,412 of NC_142072.1, forward strand.
CCTGCTGGATTTCACCCCTGTAAGAAAGCCCCCTTTAGCAACTGTTGGCCTGACCGTGTCTGGAAGCAAAGGGGAAAGGCCTGAGCCTTGAGGCCTTTCCATCCAAGCCTTACCTATGTTTTCAGGGCCAGCAGGAGTCAGATGGCTGTTGGCAACTAAGGTGACCTCTTGTGGCTGCCTCCACTGAGCATAGATGTGGTCAGAGGAAGGAGGCAGGACTGCATTGGGAAGCATGCCACTATCAGAAGAAGGGAGGGAGAAAACAGGAAGCCATCAGAAGCTGCAGAGGCTATCCAACAAGATTTCTTCAAACAGGTAAGGGCTGCACTAGGCCACCCAACCGTTGTCCTTCGTATCCCTCACTGTGGATCAAGCTTGTTGGAATTGAGGAGAGTTACAGGTGAGCAAGAGGGGAAAAGGTTTCAGGAATCTCGCTCAAGGGGAGTTGCTAACTGTAGTCTGAAAAATGTAAGATTCAGCACTGAAAATAAAACACGTTTTTCTTGCATCTGGGCTTTGCTCTCCACCCCACCCCACCCCCATCTCTACTTACACTTTTTATGAAAAGACAAGTTGGGGAAACAAGTGTAAACATATGAAATGAAAGGGAACAGAAGAACTGTTTACTGTGGACTTCACTCCCTTCTTAAGAGGTCCATTGCACAGTAACTATCCTTTAATGCTATGGCTTCACTAGCAATCATCTGCTGGCCTCAGTTCCAGATCCATAAAATGGGACTGGCATCTTGCATTAGGATACAGTTACAAGAAGGTGGCTGATTAAACATGACTTTAACTGGAAAGATTACATGTCTATACTTAATTCTTTGTTGTATCCAAGCTCTGCTCAATTTCTTTGTATTAGCTGGGACTTTTGAAGACAAAGACAACTCTATTGGTGGGAATTTTTTTTAAAAAGTTCCTCTGAAGCCTTGGTTTTTTCTTAAACTCTGTGGAGGAACTTCTATACTATAGATCACAGGTCCCCAACGTCTGGTCCATGCACCACTACCAGGCCATGGCCCACTGGCAACTGGGTCACGCAGGTAGCAGGTGCCATTTGCGCAAACCGCATGCCCGTGTGCAAAACCATGCCCTTCCCCTCTGCCAGTCTACAGAGTCAGAAAGGTTGGGGACCGCAATTAATGTGGTGCACAGAATTCATCTCATGGTGTAACTAAGGCAGTGTTTCTCAACCTTGGCCGCTGGACGATTCTGGGACTTCAACTCCCAGAATTCCCCAACCAGCAGAATTCTGGGAGTTGAAGTCCACACATCGTCCAGGGGCCAAGGTTGAGAAACACTGAACTAAGGGAATCTCTGCTTCCAACAGCCCCAGTTTGATAGATTCCACATCACCCAATATGACTTTGGAAAAAGACTTCTGTATTTTTTTGGTTCCGAGCACTCACTTGGGAAGGGAGCTGTTGCGAGTCCAGTGCTTTGCGTCCAGAGCATCAAACCAACTGAAATACTTTCCCATCAGCTGGAAAGACAAAGACAGAGCTGTTCAGAAGGCTATGCAGACAGGCAGCAGTTCCCATGAAGCAAAACAAAACCAAGAACTGTACTCCAATCTCAGGACAAAAACTTGCAAAACCCGGATACACTGACTTCCAAACCTGAAATGCAGTCCAGGCAGCTGTTCTAACTTGGAACAGTTTGCCTAAGCCTGACAGAGGTTATACGTAACTGCAGGAGAGAAAGTAGGTGAGGCTAAGATGGAACGGATGCTCTATGCATACATGCACACTTCAACCCTTATGTCAACTTCAAGAGAGCATCTTCCGCCCCCAACAGGTGAGGAGAGATGAGTACCTCAACATAGAGTTCCCTTGCAGAGGCGACCTGTTCTTCCTCTGTTTGTCCCAATAGGACTCCCACTATGTCCTCATTGAAGCTGTGCTGCAGAGAGAGGAAAAGCTCAATGGAGGTCACGAGTAGCTGCCGCTCTCCAGTTCTAGCATGCAATGCTTTTCTCCACTCACCACGGATGCGTAATGTCCCTGTTCAAAGAGCTTGTTGACGGTGCGTAGGTCACAGGGCCGGAGGTGAACCTTCACGCCATCATCCGGACAGCACTGCAGAGAGCAAACAGGTGAGGAAAAGGTGCTGCTGCTGTCATGTGGCTTACCATTTCTACCTGCTGCCCATAAGCCACGTTCTCCTAGGACTTGTTGTGGCTCCGTCCTCTGAGCCTATCTTAGAAGGCTCCGAACATGAAGGAGAGGAGACGGACAGGCCTCCCTCTCCAGGACCCTCCTCTCTGGCAATGCCTCAGGTGTCTCCCGAAGGAGAAGAGATTGGCCAGGAGCCAGGTGTTTCGGATAGTGACGAAGAAACATTGTGGTAGGACCCACGCCAGCGTCGGAGAGACAAGCGTGAGCAGCAGAAAAGGAGGCGTGCCAGAGATTAAGCTGAGTCACTGGACCACACCCCACAGGCTATAAAAGGGAGTGTGGTGGCCATTCAGATTCTGTGACGGACAAAGCTAATCTCTGGCAAGGCACTTGCACCTTCGGACACAACATCTATTTGCCGTGGAATTAATTACAAACTGGACTATTCAAACTGTATTTTTGTCTGTGTTATCGGAGTAAAAACTCTTGGCAGGCAGCCACGGAGTTGCTGCCAAGTTCCTTATCACTGACATTGTGTGTTTGAAGAGTTTATTTAACCCTCGGCTGGCTGGTTGGGTGTGTGCATGGTACGGGGACAGAACAGGACTGTGATGGTGAACCTTAGGCACGCGGAGCCATGTTGCCTGGCACGTGTGGCGTCACCCGTTCCTCTTCCGGGTTTCTGGCGCGTATGCGCACACGATGATCAGCTGGCCTTTTTGCATGCGGCAGTGCCGGAAACTGGAAAGGCTGGTCTTGCGTTTTCCTGTGTGAGCATGTGCGCTGGCCAGCTGATTGTCGTGCGCGCACTCGCACCAGAAACCCGGAAGAGTAGCTGGCTGGTGCGCACGCTGGAAACCGGAAGTTCATTTTCGGGCACACGCATGCGCTCTGGGCAGCTCCTCTTCCGGGTTGTGGCTCAGACAAGCCCGTGCGTGCTCCCTTTTCAGCACTTGGTGCCGAAAAGGTTCGCCATCACTGTCCTAGGACAAGTGTTATGGCCCATCAGCTGCCAGCAGAGCTAGCTGCAGAGTCCAGCCAGGAGTGGGATTTGGGGGTTCTCTGAACTGCACAGAATCTTAGCTAGAGGTTCTCCCGAACCCCTGCGAACCCCCAGCAGCCCACCCCGGTACACTCACAAGGGCTCTAACTTCCCTAGCCCAATCCCTGGGAGAACGTCTGCCTAACTAATTGGCAGACAGTGCATTGGGTCACCAAAAGAAATTTTGTTGGGGAAAGAAAGCGAGGAAAAGAGAGAAGAGGTGCTCCCACACGGATGCCCCAGAAACCATACCTGTGCACACTGCATCAGTGGCGCCACGCACTTGGAGCTTAGCAACCCTTGCAACACTTGCCGCAGTCCCTTGCGCAGCTCTGAGTTAAGGACCTCTCGCCACTTGGTCTTATCGCTGCCACAGCAGGGTCGGCATGCATATACCACGCTCTCCGGCAAGTTAGACAAGATCTCATAGCCCTCGTCTGGAAGAGACAGGAAAGGAGGACATCTCTCATGCTCATTCCTAGGCTGATTGACACTCCCATTTTTTTCCCCATTGTCTTCTTGCAATGGCTTGCCTTACTAAGCTGCATTTATGCAATACGAAATCCAGCTGGGGAAACCCCCACACAAAGAAAGGGGAAAACACCGCACAGGACACGCAATTCTAAAAGAAAACAAAATAACCCCTGCTGCAACTCTTCTGATACCACTGATGGTTTTCCGTACACATACGGGTAGTCCTCGACTTACAACATTTCATTTAGTGACCGTTCAAAGTTGCAACGGCACCAAAAAACGTGACTTATGACCGTTTTTCAGTTAAGATCATTGCAGCATCCCCATGTGATCAAAATTCAGATGCTTGGCGACAGCTTCATATTTATGGCTCTTGCAGTGTCCCAAAGTCATGCGATTTCCTTTTTGCGACCTTCTGACAAGCAAAGTCAATGGGGAAGCCAGCTTCACTTAACAACTATGTTACTAACTTATCCACTGCAGTGATTCACTTAACAAGTATGGCAAGAAAGGTCGTAAAGACTCGCTTAACAAATGTCCCGCTTAACAACAGAAATTTTGGGCTCAATTGTGGTCGTAGGTTGAGGACTACCTACAATATCTGGATTCAGATTTTATGCTAAGTTTCGTGCAATGTCTAAAATTAATGGTGACTTTGAAAACGATCATTTATGCTGCCTGATCTAACCTACTTGTTGAATACCCTGGTTGAAATAATAGTGCAGGGGTATCAAACTCAATTTCATTGAGGGCCGCATCAGGGCTGTGGTTGACCTTAAAGGGGAGGGAGTGTGTGGCACAGCGACTGGGTGGGCGTGGCCAGCTTGAGGCCACTCCCCAAACTGCTGGCATGTTTCCTCTTCCCATTGGATAGCCCGGGCTGAAGCCATGCTGGCCCGATCTTTCCTCTTCGCAATGGGTAGACCAAGATGGCCCCGTGGGCCGGATCCAGAGGTGAAATGCTCCCAGTTCAGACCGGATCGCCCGATCCAGTAGCGATGGCGGCAGGTAGTTCGGAGAACCGGTAGCAAAAATCCCTGCGCCCTCCCCCATGCCCAACTGAGCCGCATGATCATTAGATCATGCGGCTTTTTTTTTTTTACTTTTAAAAGCATTTTTTCTATAACCTCTTCCGACGAAAAAATGCTTTTAAAAGTAAAAAAAAAAAAGCCTCTGATGATCACGCAGCTCAGCTGGGATCGTCAGAGGCTTTTCAAAGCATTTTTTTCTGCAACCTCTTGGCCGAAGAGGTGATTTAAAAAATGCTTTGAAACATCTCTGACGATCCCAGCTGAGTTGCCTGATTGGCAGAGGCTTTTCAAAGCATTAGAAAAAATGCTTTGAAAAGTTAAAAAAAAAAAAAGTTGGCCACGCCCACCCAGTCACATTACCCCCACCACCACCAAGCCAAGCCCACAGAACCGGTAGTAACAAATTTTACATTTCACCCCCGGCCGGATCCAACCATATCGCAGGCTGGATCCGGCCCACAGGCCTTGAGTTTGACACCCCTGTAATATGTAATGCGTGAAGCCAGTCTGGAAGAGATTTTGATGTAACAACAATGAGATCCATCTTCTTAGGCCTAGCTCTAGTTACCTTCAAAATGTGGATGGACAACAAAAATGCTTGTCCCTAATCAGCCTCATGAACTAAACCATGTTGCTCCAGAAAAACAAACCTGAAAGTCCCTCGCACTTGGCATGAACCCAGTGGTCACACTTGGCACACTGCATCATCTTGCTCTCGTAGTCATTGTCTTCATAACAGTGCAAGCAGATTGGGCAGTAGTTCCCTGCAGGAGGAAGAGAGACCACATGAAGAGATACGATGAAATCCCTCCAGTTTTTGAAACAAATGTTAAGGTTTTAGTGTTTGCTCCACTGATGCCCTGTACTTCAGTATCCAAATAATATTCAGTTAACAAAAAACTGAAGCACCTATAAAAACAGAACAGAAGCTGTTGGCCGTAAAGCAGAATTATAACTGTGCCTCAGTGTAGGAAGAGAACAAAACTAAGATGCCTAAAAGGTTGAAAAATTAAACCATTTTTTAAATAGCTAGTCTGGTGGAATGGAGAAAATGTGGGCTAGAACTGAGGAGACCGAGCTCGAAGTCTATTCTTTTTTTTATACATATATTGGTCATTGAAACGTTTAAACCAGCAGATTAAAAACTAATACAAAGTAATATAAAGTAAGGAAAAAAAGAAAAAGGAATAAATCAAGGAAAGAAAAAAAAAGCAAAAACTGCTAGAAAAAAAGGTGAAGAAAAACAACAACAAAAAAAAGATATAAAAAGCGGCTTCCAATATTCTTCACAGCAGTTATAAGCACAGATATATTTTAATTTCTCTGAAGTTACATCGTTCAAGTCTACGGCGCAGCCTTTCACTCTCAGCCCAACCTACCTTACAAGGCTGTTCCTATGGGGAAAAACTGGTAGGAGTGATCTATACCTCTGTAAAAATACAGGTAATGCATAGGCAAGAACTACCTTGGACAGTGAGTATGGGGTAATGGTTAAAAGGATGGGCTGGCACCAGAGACTAATGGTCCATACATTGATTAAACATATGTCCTTGTATTGAACCATTTGCTAAGCGTTCGATTGATAACGATTATGAGCCATAGTGGCGCAGTGGTTAAAGTGCAGTATTGCAAGCTAACTCTGCCCACTGCCAAGAGTTCGATCCTGACCGGCTCAAGGTAGACTCAGCCTTCCATCCTTCCGAGATCGATAAAATGATTGTTGGGGGCAATAGGCTGACTCTGTAAACTGCTTTTAGAGAGGGCTGTACAAAGTATTGTGAAGCGGTATATAAGTCTAAGTGCTGTGGCTATAATGGAAATTTTGGAAACTTTTCAGAGGATTTTTACTGAGCTCACCTTTATTGTACAGCACAGAGCAGGCAGAGCAGAGACTGTAATCGCTGGACCATTCCGTGTCCCAGTTCTTCCCTGGCGCTGTCCCACAGCTTTTGCAGCGGATGCAGGCAGAACAGATCTGAAAAGAAGTAGAAAGTAAAGGATTCCACAGTTGCAATATAGGGACAGTTAAGCATGCAGAATAAAGGTTGTAGAGTTGACTCACTCTCATCCTCTACTCTAGTGTTTCTCAACCTTGGCAACTTAATTTTAAGGTACGTGGAGTTCAACTCCCAGAACTGAAAGTCAGCCAGCATAGCGGGCTGGGGAATTCTGGGAGTTGAAAGTCCACAAACCTTAAAAGTGGCAGAGGTTGAGAAACACCGCCCTACATTTTCTACTTACCCAGCCCTTCCTCTTACGGAATGGTTTGGTGGGATAGTTGGGGCCAAGACAGGCCAAGTGATAACAGTTCCTGCAGCGCTCACACTCCAGCAGTTGCTGTCACGGGTTATAGAAGAAAGAGAGAAAGGGAGTAAGGGGGCGTGAAAAGTCGAGCTGCTACCCCTGTATTTGGAACCCTTCACATCTCCTAAAGGAGAACTCTGATCAGAAATGCAAAAATGCACAGAGGAAAACAAAAGCAGGGAGCTAAACATACAAACTATGTTAAGAAAACCAGATCCTTAGAATTCTTCTTTAAAAAATGTTAAATCTTAGTTTACAGAATAGAATAACAGAGTTGGAAGGGACCTCGGAGATCTTCTAGTCCAACCCCCTGCTTAGGCAGGAAACCCTACACCACTTCAGACAAATGGTTATCCAATCTCTTCTTAAAAACTTCCAGTGTTGGAGCATTTACAGCTTCTGGAGGCAAGTTGTTCCACTGATTAATTGTTCTGTCAGGAAATTTCTCCTTAGTTCTAAGTTGCTTCTCTCCTTGATTAGTTTCCACCCATTGCTTCTTGTCCTACGTGCTTTGGAGAATAGCTTGACTCCCTCTTCTTTGTGGCAGCCCCTGAGATATTGGAAGACTGCTATCGTGTCTCCCCTAGTCCTTCTTTTCATCAAACTAGACATACCCAGTTCCAGCAACCGTTCTTTATATGTTTTAGCCTCCAGTCCCCTAATCATCTTTGTTGCTCTTCTCTGCACTCTTTCTAGAGTCTCAACATCTTTTTTACATCGTGGCGACCAAAACTAAATGCAGGATTCCAAGTGTGGCCTTACCAAGGCATTATAAAGTGGTATTAACACTTCACGTGATCTTGATTCCATCCCTCTGTTTATGCAGCCTAGAACTGTGTTGGCTTTTTTGGCAGCCGCAGTAAACTGCTGGCTCATATTTATAAGGATGTTTCTCCATCTTCTACTCAAATGCCTATCCGACCTGCCATGCTGTGGGCATTATTGAATCCACCTGCCTTTTGTTCAAATTGGCACCTTCATTCCCCTACTTCATGCACAGCTGTAATACTGCTGGTTTTTTGCTCGTTTTACACCCTTCCCTTACTTCTGATTGTCTTTCCTGTATGTTTTGATTAAAAAAGAAACTTGCAGAAATATCTCTCTCCAGTTGAGAATCCTTTGGCTGTTTACTGGTAGTCCTTGACTTACAGCCACAATGGATCCCCAAATTTCTGTCGCTAAGCGACACATTTGTTAAGTGAGTTTTGCCTCATTTCACGGCCTTTCTTGCCACGGTTGTTAAGTAAATAACACAGTTTTGTTTTTTTTAAAATTTGATTTACATGCCGCCCTTCTCCGGAGACTCAGGGCGGCTTGCAATGCGTTAAGCAATAGCCTTCATCCTTTTGTATATTTATACAAAGTCAGCTTATTGCCCCCACAAACTGGGTCCTCAATTTACCTACTTCTGAAAGGATGGAAGGCTGAGTCAACCTTGAGCCTGGTGAGATTCGAACCTGCAGTAATTGCAGGCAGCTGTGTTAATAACAGGGTGCTTTAGACCACTGTACTACCAAGTTCTTAAGTGAATGTGGCTTCCCCATCGACTGCTTGTCAGAAGGTTGCAAAAGGGGATCACATGACAACAGGACACTGCAACCATCATACATACATGTTGATTGCCAAGTGTCTGGATTTTGATCATGTGACCATGGGGATGCTGCCTCGGCTGTTAAGTGTGGGAAAATGGTCATAAATCTTTTTTTTTTCAATGCCGCTGTTAACTTTGAAAGATCACTAAACGAAAGGTTGTAAGTCAAGGACTAACTGTAACATCAGTGATTGTGCTTCTGGCGCTGCAAATCAACCTCCAATGTGCTTTGTTTATTTACTGGGCTTCTATGTTGCTACAAACTCTGAATGGGTTATTGGATGACAACGGTGGCAGCCGAGAACATGCCGCAAACATGTGCAGGGAGATGAGATGGGATCATTGCCAGCCTGACTGAAATTACAATTTGGCGGACGCTGAAAGGACCCGAGATGGTAGGAATCAAAGGCACAGACGACGTTTTTCCAATGTTGGCCATTTTAAAGTAGGTAGACTTCAACTCCCAGAATCCTCCAGCCATCATCTTAAAGAAGCCAAAGGTTGAGAAACACTGGGATAGGGCAACAAAAAACCCATAAAGTCTTGAGACACAGTGAGGGAGCGATCTGAAATACAGCATTTGATCAACTGTTCGCTGTCCTAAGCACACAAAAGTCCATTGTAGCCCGCAGGCAGCCAGCTGAGCTGGCAGCAGAGTCAGACAGTGAGGAGGTTGGGGAGGAACTTGGGCCAGTCCTGGAGGCTGGGGAAAGCTCGGATGAGGGCTCTGCGTTGGAAGCAGAGAGGGAGATAGACAGCAGTGAGGCAGAGGAACAGCTGGAGCCCGTTCACAATGTGCGCATGCGCAGAGCTGCCAGAAGACAAGAGCAAGGTCAACTTGGGAGTAAAGCCACACTTTGGAGATGATTGGCCCCTCCCATAGGAAACAAAAGAGGAGCGAACAGGGAGGAGGCTTTTGCAGGAAGCAATTCATTTGTTCGGTAGTTTCAAGAGTGGAAAGTTCTGTTCGTGACTCTAAGACACTGTGCCAAGTTTTGCCTTACTCTGCATTTGGAAACAAGTTAAGTGGCAGCTTGCCAAACGAGATAAGGTATGTTGATAAATATTCCTTTGAAAAACAGTTTGGACAAGCGTTGCTGACTGTGAATGAAAGTAATTCACAGTCGTGTAAATAAAAAAGGTTTTGCCGGGACCAATTCCTGCTTCCTGCTTTTTAAGGGAGCCTAGGTCAGAACCAAGCCAGAGAAATGGAATATAAATACTAAAGAAGTTACTTTTTTTATGAGTGAGAGAGAAGGGGGCAGAGGAGAGCACCAGGGAGACAAATCAAGATTCAAATCAGCTAAAAGGGAACCAGTGAAGCCATTTGGGACATGGACTACTCATGTTAAGGAAATCAAGAGTTAAGAAAATAATAGGACGATGGCTCTAGAAAAAGAAGAGAGAGAGAGAGCGCACATTCGTAAAAAAGGAAGAAAGGAAGGAAGGAAGGGTTTTGGGTGCAAAAGAGGAAGCCAAAGGAGGATGGGATTATGGTGTTCTTGAAACCTCAGTTTATTGCCACTTCTGCTATTGCTACATATGCCCGTTTTTGGTTACGTTTCCCGAGTCTGGGCTTAAAGAAGGGGAATGATGCCCTGCAAACTCTCTCCCCATTAATCCTGAAACTGGAAATAAAGACCAAGGAGCAATTGATTAAATGTCACCTTCCTGACCCTTCAAATCCTCTTTCCATGAGCTTGAAAAAAGCGAAGAGCACTGCCGTTTCCAGAATGCTGACTCCTCATGCCCCACTTAGAAAAGAGCTGTTGGGTGATGCAATGATGGATAGCTATTTTGCTGTTAGCAGAAGGGGCATACAGGCCAAGATATTACACACACACACACACACACACACACACACACACACACTTCCTTACCTTGGATGCTTTGTTTTTGCGGTCACAGACATAACAGAACTTGCAACGGCGACAACACCAGCTGTCCTCCTGCTCGGGCAGTGGCTGTTCATCCTCCTCCAGGCAGAAGACATGGAAAGGATCACAACATACCTGGCAGTACACAAGCTGAAGAACAGGCAGCAGTCATGTTAGCCATCCTACCTCCATGAAAACAGGCCACAGGAGTCCTTTTTGAATCCCCAAATCCCACCCAATTCTGAGGGTAAAAGGACCCCGCTATGCAACTTCCACCTTACCGATTCCAAATGGGAAGTAAACCCCTTCCTCAAATTCCTGCCTAGGGGAACTCACGCCCCCACCTTTCGGTACTTCTCAGCTCCTCGGACCCACCTGATGGAAACCTTTGCTTGCGCAGAGCAGGCATACCACCTGCGTGGTGACTGGTACTGAAGTGAGGATGCTGAGACCGCCCATCAGCCAGACGTTCTCCAAGTCACAGTCTTCCTATAGGGCACACAAGTGAGGGAAACAGTTTGCTCTAAAAGCTACAGAGCCACACGCACTAAATCAGTGAACTGAAAGGGAATTTACAAATCTTACAAAATTTACAAAGGTAACTTTGTACTAGGTAAGGTATACCTTCTTCTGATGACAATGACAGAGAGAGACAGACAGACAGACAGACGGAAGAAGAGGAGAGAGAAAGAAAGAAATTAAGAAAGAAATTAGGAAGGAAGGAAGGAAGTGTGGGAGGGAGGGAGAGAAGGAAGGAGGGAAGGAATAGAGTAGAATAACAGAGTTGGAAGGGACCTTGGAGGTCTTCTAGTCCAACCCCCTGCTTAGGCAGGAAACCCCACACCACTTCAGACAAATGGTTATCCATCATCTTCTTAAAAACTTCCAATATTGGAGCATTCACAACTTGGAAGGAGGGAGGGAGGGAAGGAGAAAGAGAGGGGGTGAGAGGGAGGGGACCAATCAGCATGAATTGTACTGCAGTTTGGGAACGACACAAGAAAAATCCTCCTGTGCACTTAACAAAGACTAATTAGGAACTTAGATTTAGAGATCAGAATCTATTCAAAAAATTAAAGCTAAAATGAACATCTTATACCGAGTCATAAAAAGAAGTAAGAACCATCACATATCCTTTCATGTTGGACAAACAAGCTTACAAAACTGTGCACTGGTACATAGATCAGCATCCAAACCTTGTACCTGCTGAAGCTGCAGAACCATCTTTTAGGGTAGCCCTGTGCATAGCATGCTGCAGGAGCCTAGACCAAAATTGTTTGGGTCTGGTTCAATAACATCTATAGAGCCACTTGGGTTTAATAGGCATGAAGCTGTAAATAACAGATTTAGGAACAAGTGCCAACTGAGATTTTGTTCCACCAGGGAATACGCTTTGGAGTCTAGCAATTGCTAACATGACTTCGCTGCATATGGCATTCTTTCAACTGGGTGTCTGTGAGACAGATGTTCCTGCCTCACCTTGAAATCAACCCTGAGACGGTGGACTCCATCCGTGGATTTCTGTTTCCCATTCCAGCCATTGGAGATGGAGGGGAGTGAGGCAGAAGGAAGGATGTCCTGCGAAGGACAGAGAAAAGAAGGAAAGATAACGGCAGATTAACAGAATATTCCGAGACGTTTACTGCGGTTGCCTGTGGGATACACAATGCTGGTATTAGAATATGATGAGAGAAGAAATAAATATGGGGGAGGGTAAGGAAGGATGAAGGAAAAATCGGCATATTTTGCTACAAGGGAAATGAATCTTGGTGAACTTGCCGTTTGGCTCATATCCTACTTAAAGAACACAATGCACAGTGGATTCCTTGAAGTCCCTGATGGGCACTGTGCATCCTCCTGAGTTACGATACAAACAACAATAAAACCTTGCCCAGATGTGCATCTTTGCCTCTCTCACCTTTTCTTGATGGCTCACCTTCTCTGGTTTCTTCCTGGCTTTCAGCTGCACCACAGGCTGCAAAGAACTTTTACGGGGCCGACTTTGCTCCTCGGAGTCCACGGGAAGCAAATCTGGAAACACACGAGCATCTTAAAAGCATATTTTCTTTGCATCAGACTCAAACAGGATAGAGAAGCTACTTTATTCTTCACCTTGAAAGCACAAAGCATGGTAAATCTGCTAATTTTTACCTCAGAGAAGCTATAAATCAACAATATATCAGAATTTACTGGATTATTTTATCATTGAGCATCAAAAATTTCTGGCTTGCTGTAACATCACATCAGACCAAAATGAGACCACCTCTCAGGTCCCATGTGTATTTTTTTTTGGTCATCCCATCAAGAGCTTCCTCTTAAAAAGAAAATTGTGACCATGATGGGCACACCAATAACCACAGCCACAGCTTCAGATACAGTATATGCGAGATCTTATTGCTTTGTGCAACTGGCGTAGATGGAAGGTACGGATAGGCATGGCAGGGGGCACAATCTCTGTGTGTGGAAATCATGGACCAAGCAACCCGAAAGCTCACAGCTCACCTGAGTCTCGGGAAGATTTCCGGCGATGAGTGGCTGAGCCAGAGGCCGGCTCTGTGTCTGAGTCAGAGGATTCAAAGATGTCATATGAGGGCCTCTGCTTGACGCAGCGCCGGGCTGACTTACGCTGCAACAGAGAGTCTTGCTCAGCAGTCTCTGTGGCCCCCAGCATGACTTCCCAGGGGGCTGGAAACTCCTCTTGAGAATCCTCTGAATCCCAGGGGACGATGGGCTTCACTACTGTACGGCCTGAAGACAAAGGCATGGGTGAGCGGAGCCCGGCAGCCCAACTCTAACGGCAAATGGATGTTGGGCAGAAGGACCATTTCCTCCCCTTTCCTCCAGCCCCCGTTGCACTCTCCCCAAGACTTGTTATAAATGCATCATGAGGGGTGGGGAGGTGGGAGAGAAAAAATGAATGCAAGCCCTTGAACTTATTAGGCATGTTACTTAGTGCAGTTGACTGCAGTCCCAACACGCTCTGAACGTCTTGACCAGACCCAAAATTCAAAAGCTTCTCCTGCTCAAGTTAGGTGGTTCTACCAGCAGCATCCACTTTCAAGCTCAACCTACTGCTCAGCGCTGGAGGACTGACAAGGGCCAAGAAAGGATCTCGAGTTGCCAAAAGAATATTTCTGTATCTCTTTGCTGCGACCAGAAGGGCATTTGGGTTTTAGCAGCCCAGATTTAGTACTGGTGAGAGATGGTAACTCTGACCTGCCTTGTGGAAGAAGCCTCAACCCAAAACATTTTGTGTTGGCTGTGGCTCTTTGCTTAGCCACTGACCCATCTAAGGGTCTCCCCTTCCCATGACCAAGTCTTCATGAGCTCACTTACCTTAGCTACAGCTCATCTTCCATCTATGATGGCAATGCTTTAATCTCCCCCTCTCTCCTGTCAGCAATCTAGGTTTACAATCACTACCCATCCCTGAGGGAAATGCTGTTTAAGGCAACTCCTCCCCGCCACCCCCCAGTCTTCCTATCTAAAAGGCTGATAAAGGTTCCTCCTCTTTACTTTCTCATTTCCAATACAAAAGAGATTTAAGCATTCTACAGCCAGGAGCAGAGAGATAAGAGGGAGAAAAAGTAGATGGGATTTCAGAAGCCCAGATTACTACCTAGGTCATTGTTCCTATCACACTGAGGACCTTGGCTCAAGGCTCTCAGCTCCTATGTAGATCCAACTTTAGTCAGGCACTATGGATTTTACTCAAGAGGTAAAAAAATAAAACCTGCAATGGATTGTAATTCTCCTTTGCTACAGCAAACCCAAGGAGCAATGTTCTTCCTTTCTAGCAGTTCATTGTCTACTTTCTCATATGCAGATGAAGCGAAATGAAGGCTCTGATCCCAACCCCTCCCCCCCCTTGAAGGTACCATTAAGAGGGTTTTTTGTGTGTGTGCTTCTCCCATTGTTAATTAATTGGTTCAGAAGTACAAATGAATTGGAAACTCAAAGGAAGGTGGGGGGGAGGCGGAAGGCCAAAGCTTCCTGCCTCTGCTCCCTTTGTGGAAGCTGAAAAAAAAAAAAGATTCAGCAGCTCCAAAGAAATTCCCCAAAATGAGGCTGCACCTTCTATAGCATTTCTCCCAAGCCACCCTCAGAACTGAGCGGAAGAAGTCAGGAATCTGAGCCCCAATTCTCTCCCCACCCCAAGAGCAGAACAAGCAAGAGGTCCTCTCCCCCCCACCCCACTCCTTGTGCCACCTCCCCACCTTCAGCCTCCTTTCCCAGATTTCTCTGCTCACATAAGCAAGGTTTCTTCAGTCTGCACAGCAAGGGAGGGCATTCTCATAGGCATGCAGGCTCTCCTCTGGTCATGCCCCCTCAGATCACAATGGCCTCCCCAGCCCAGCCCCTTCCTAGTACCTGCCCATTTCCTCCCCATAATCCGAAAAAAGAAAGAGAGGACCTCCACCCCCTCCCATGGTTCCAGCATTATCTATGGTATCCATGGCTCCACCCATCCCAGTCTTTAACAAACCTACAGCATTCCCCTCCGCCTAACAAGGGCCTTTTTCCACTTGGGGGCCTCCAGAGGTACTTAAGGCTGCAATTCCCAGAATTCCCCAGGCAGTCTCTGGATGATGCCAAATTGGAGAAGGCTACAGTCTACTTTTAAAGGCGGGGTTTCTTCCAGAGCATTGAAAAGTGTGGGGGTGGGTGGGAGGGGAGGAGAGGAGAGAGAATGAGGCAAATTGCTGCCTGAGACTCCTTCCAAAAGAGCATTTAAAGCGGTACTTACAGATGGTCGAAGTTTTAAGCTAGGATTCTCAGCCTGGTTGTGTGGACTTCCAACTACCAGGGTTCTGAGAATTCTGGGAGTTGAAGTCCTCAAACCTTTCAAGCCGCCAAGGTTGAGAAGCATCTAAAACAGGGGTCCCCAAACTTGGCAGCTTTTAAGACTTGTGGACTTCAACTCCCAGAATTGAATGGGAGTTGAAGCCCACAAGTCTTAAAAGCTGCCAAATTTGAAGACGTCTGATCTAAAGCTTAAGCACCAGGGGGAAACAACAGAGGGAGAAGGAAGACATGGGTTTATAAGCAAGCAGCAAGCATGGGTAATTTCAGCTAGGCTGGGTTATAGCGTTAATTAAGGATAAGCAGGAGGACTAGGTATCTGCTCGTTGAACAGCAAAAGTTTCCTACTTATGTTGTTCCAAGAACTGCATCACAAAAACTTGGTTGCTTCTAACCTTCCGGATGTTTTATTGTGAAAGCGGAGAGTGGTGTGAGCTTGGTTTGAGAGCCGTCCCCAATTCCTGGGCTCAGAGGCAACCTATGTCCGAACAACCTGCTTATTCAGGCCAGTTAGTAGTTTCACTGGCCCAGTAAGCAAAGTTTATTTAGTTTTCCCATTTGGTACTTTTTGTTATTGTTGTTGTTGTTGGTTAGCATTTTGTGCAAACCTAGCTCCATTTGTCCTTAGCATAGGCTTCGACGTATTGTATGAGCCAAGGAAATGGGTTAATTTGGTACGAAGGTCAAAGGTGTGCTGTAAACTCGGACTTCGCGCATGTTCATAGAACTAAGCCACTCCCACACGCTTCGTTCCAGTAATCAATGCATCAACCTCTGCAGGTCCCAAGCCTGTTCAACTGTGATGGAAGCCAGGATCGAGACATCTGAGGCGGCCACAGGTTAGGGGGAAAACTGCAGTGGATCACAGGAAGTGGGAATATCAGGACTAAGGGACCAATTCAGCCCACCGATTGGCGTGACTTTTTTTCTTTCACGTCCACCCCAAATCAAGGAACTTGGGTTTAAACCGAGCTCTTATATTTAGACCGCCTATTCTAGGCTATGACTCAGGATGGTCTTACTTTCAAGGTGACTTTAGGGAAGTTTTCCCGCTGCGAGCCTCAGCAACCCCAACACGCATGTGCAGGACAGAGAGCACCACATATCCCATTTCCCAAGGCCGTTTTTAAGGATTAGTAGAGCGTGAGGCATCTTAAGAGCAATTAGAACACTGGAAAGCAGGATATAAAGGTTAGATAGCATTTTAATAGTCGCTTTAAGAGGGTAAATGTTTCCATATGACAGGAGCCTACAAAAAACTGAACTCTGAAGGGCAAGAGAGGGTCAAGATGGACGCACGGCTAATGTCAGCGGTAGAAAATCTGCACCGTTTGGCAATATCATAGAAGCGCTTATATCCTCACCAATAATGAAAACTTAAAATTGCAGCAGATCAGATTTCCACGTTCCCATTGGAAGGGCAGCAGAAGAACAGCCCGGGGGTTTGCCAAATATTTTTGTTTTTGGAATCCCTCGCTTGAGGAAACAAAAGACCAAGATGAGTATCATATTTCTTTCGTTGGGGACACAGGTGACTGGAGAAATGGTGCTAGGAGGAAAAAAAATCTGAGGCCAAAGGGCCTGTTTTAAATAGCTTTGGGGCAGGAGACAATGACCTAAACAGGGTATCTCTTTAAATTACATTCCCTTTCATGGCTATATTTCCGTGAAACCAAATATGTATCTCCAGAGAAAACGGTAAGGAGCTTCTGTCCCCAGGATCGAAGACGTGGCCTGGAGGTTGTGTGATGGAGCCATCTTCCTTAAGCTAAGCGGGACCGACCCTGGTTAGCATTTGGAAGAAGGACCGGATGGGAAACCTTGGGGCACCAATCTCAGGTTTCATGGAATTAGTGAAAGACAGCCTGCCCAAGATTTTCAACTAGATGGAACAGTATTTCAAATTGCAAACAGGTACCAATAGTTCATGATTCAGGGCTTAGGTGTATTTGTCACAGCATGAAACAAGGGGAGTGAAAGGAACAGCACATTCTAGGGGGAAACAAGCACAATTCAGTGTAATGGCTACGGACAATACACATTAAGAAGAAACAAGATACAGAGCTGGGAATACGTTCAACCAGGTCAATGGACCAGTTAGCATCCACTCAAGAGTGGGCAACTACTCAGTGATAAAGAGGTCATGCTTTGTAGAAAGTTCCTAATATAATTTTTGGCAGCTCCAGAGGGAAACAGCAGGAGAGGGGAAAAGCTAGGCTGGCCATCGGAGAGCTGCTGACAGCCCAAAGACATGAGGGTCAAAAAGTCTGACCTGATATGAAAGTGTTTCCTTGGTGAAAAGATCAACTGTGACTGTGGAGGTAGAGCAGGTCTTTGGAATTTATTTTCATTTTAATATAAAGCTTGTGTGCAATCAAGCACGTTTTTTTTCAGAAAGCAAAAATCTTAAGAAATAGGTCTACGTCTATGAAGGTTCTTAGTCATCCAGGTCATGTCTGTCCCAAAGGTGCTTTTTCAAGGGGCAGCTGGACTTGACTTTGGTTTTTCCTTGAGGGCATTTTGCTTCTCATCCAAGAAGCTTCTTCAGTTCAGAGCTGAAGAAGCTTCTTGGATGAGAAGCGAAACGCCTTCAAGGAAAAATAAAGGAAGTTCAGTTGCCACTTGGAAAAAAAACCCCACCTTTGAGCCAAGAACAGGTCAGCTCTCTGGCCTCAGATCTTTGGATCTGGACAGCCTACAAAGCTAAACCGACTGCAATGTTCATCGAGAAATAAAAAGCAAAATTAGAGGCCAAGTCACAACAGTAATGAGTTGTTTCTAAAGTGTTGAGGCCTAACTGCACAAAGGAGCCCAATATTAAATCATCCTAACTCGATAGGGCCTCTGCCCCCCCCCCACCTCAATATTCTTGAAGCAAACTGCAATAGAAATTTATTTATTTAAAGATTCTCTGGAAACTACTCTTCATGAAACAGACTTTGCTCCAAGAAACATGAAAAAGGCCCGGGGGAGTGTGAGTGAGCAGACATTGTTCAATAGCAGCACAGCAGTATCCTGGGGGGGGGGAGGGGGGGGAGGGCAGAAGATGAGTTTGGATCCTCCCAAGTGGGACATCTGATGTTCTGTATGTTTATCATCAAGCCACATAATGCATGATTTGGTTTCTGGCATAAATTCTGTACACAGATCCTCAGGAGCTCACCTTCACTTGATGACCTTGATATTTAATAACTGCCTTGGTCATCCAAGGTGACTGACTGGGCTGGCAGGAGAGGACATGACTTTGAGTTCCTTCTCTGCCGACTTTGCTTGGTTTTCATATTAGTTTCACCTCTTCTGTGACCAGTACAAAACACCTTGAAAGCCCTCAACCTTAAGAGCGGGCTAGTCACCTTTGGGGGCTTGTTGATAATATTCTACAACAAGCATGTATTTTCAACAAATATGTAGGGAACTGCAGCACAGAAACGTACCATAAAGAGGAATGTGTTCCTCCCACAGCCCCAAAAGGGAAGGATTCTGTGGTCCAAGGAAATGAGCTTTTCTTAAGGGAGGTACCATTTCTTCCAAAGAATACTACATGCTCCCCCCCCCCAACTTGGACCCTTCCTTTATTTGTCTCATAGGACTTAATGCTTCTTCCCCATCCCTGACGGTTTACATACCACATTTCAACTTCTTCACAAAATCGTGCCGTGTTACAATTTAATATGTTCAATCTGCACAGGTTGTAAAATAGAAACCCTCCAATATACAAAGTGAGTTATTAGCAATGGTCATTTCCATTGGTAAACCCGCCTTTCCCACAAACATTTACGCCCCGTGTGGTTTAACAGGAAGGTAGATAAAACAAACAAAGCCGAATCGAGGAAACAATGAAAGTGTATCAAAAACACACAATTGCAAAAAGCTACAATTAAAGACAGTAGAAACATTAGCTTTGGACTTATACAAAACTTTTCAAAGGCAAAACTACTAGAACATTAAAAAGCCTGTCTAAACACAGGCACTTGGGATGTGAAGCATCAAACGTTATTATTCATTCCGGCATAATGGAGAAATCAGTGCTCGCCATCCAAGTTTGGACATTCAGTGCAGAATTCCAGCCCTTTGGTATGGGCTGGACTTTAGCTAGTATGGTTATACAAAGGTATACAAATATTCCCAAAAAAAAAAAAATATATATATGCCCCTGACTAGGTGGTCATAGAATATCTAACAGGAAAACCAAAGACACACACAGAGAAGGGACCACACATGATCACGCAACCAAGTCACAGGAGCACATTAGTCCAGCCATGTTCAATCACTCAACTGTTACCTTTCTTAGACAGCCGTTCCACTCGCCGTGCTTCAATCTTGTCGCACTTCCGATACCTGTCAGCCAGACATACATTGTCAGAGTAGAGGAAAAAAGAAAAACTACCTCCAACAGACTCTTCAGCCCAGGGATTTAGAAATAAGCAAGGACACAAGCTTGGGAGGGGGACACATCTGGACTTTAGGAGAGCACAATAGCAATAGAAATAGGACTTAGGTTATATACTGCTTTACAGTGCTTTATAGCCCTCTCTAAGCAGTTTACAGAGCCAGCCTATTGCCCCCAACAATCTGGGTCCTCATTTTACCCACCTCGGAAGGATGGAAGGCTGAGTCCAACCTTGAGCCTGGTGAGATTCGAACTGCCAAATTGCAGGCAGCCGGCAGTCAGCAGAAGTAGCCTGCAGTACTGCCCTCTAACCACTATGCAACCACGGCTCAAAGGGTAACATGGCTGCCACAGTGGACTATTAAGTAGAAATACCAATTGATTAAATGTTGAATTCTCTAGTGTCACGGTAAGCCTTTTGTGGGGAACCAGGATCCTTCCTGAAAATGTGCCAGAGTCTGACTTTTTGTTTGGCAGCAATGCCAACTTCCTGTAATTATTTTAAAAGATGTTTTTAAACGGCAGGCGGAGTGGGTGGGCTCTGGATGCCTCATGATGCCTGAAGCCCCTTTTTTCTCACCCTAACTGAATTCACATTTGACAGCCATTGAAACGTAAGTCATACAGACCAGAGGCTTTTTATAAGCCTTTTAAGAAGAGACTGGACAGCCAACTTGTCTGGAATGATATAGCGTCTCCTGCAGGAAGTTGGACTAAAAGACCTCCAAGGTCCCTTCCAACTCTGTTATTCTGTAATAGGTTAGACGCAAGCCTTAAGCAAAGCCAGCAGCAGAGCCCTAGGCCTTCCTCAGGACAAGGTGAGTTCATTGGAGAAATTAAGTAGAAAATTGGTCTTTCTATCACATCACTCTGCTAGAAGCAAGAGAGATACGTGTCCTAAGACAGGAAAACAATGACTCCGATTAAAATTAGGAAATCCACGTGTCACACAATAATTTGGATAAAGCATCCCTGGCCTGCTCTCGAGTTGCCATAGGCAAGGGAGATGGGAAAATGGCAAAGCAGCATGGCAGCCAAAAACAAAAGCACATTCCAGACATATCTCTCTCAAGGCTGTCTCCCAGGGCTACCTACAGCGGCCAGAGGGGAGTGATCTCTACAATCCGCAAAATTGCTCCGTTGGAGAATGTGACTGATGACACACCCTGGGGGGAGGGGGGAAACAGGGTCAAGTCTGCGCTGTAAATTATGTGGGGTCAGAGTTGGCTTCACTTGGAATGTGCCAACATGAAGCTCCTAATAAATAACTGGGTTTCTTTTGAAACTTGGCTCGACGCTCATGATTTAATTAGGGCATCCATCGGAACCCTGACATTGGACACATGAAGCTTTCCAAATGTATTGGGTATCTGAATCCTCCCACTGGCTGGCTGGATGTAGAAGTTGAAAATCAACCTCTTGGCAGGACCAGGTTGGGGGAAGGATGGTTTATGCTTAAAATGAAACCTCTGCTGGGAGAAATGCAATGTCCTGCCTGCACAATTTGTAAATTTCTATTCTCCCCCCCACTACACCTATGAAAAAGAAAAAGAATTTTCATCCTCCTTGACAAGTATGCATTGTCCCATGAGGGAAAAGACTTGAGATTCTATTGCAGTGTTTTCAGTCTTGGCCACTGTAAGATGTGTTGGCTTCAGCTCCCAGAATTCCTTAAGACAGGTTGACTGAAGAATTCTGGGAGTTGAAGTCCACACATCTTAAAGTTACCTAGATTGAAAAAGAGCGGTTCTAATTCTATAGAGTTCCAAGAGTTTTCTTCAGGGATTATTTTCTCCGTCCTACACTTCTGCCGTTTTCATTGAAATCTTATTGTTTTTCTGTTCCAGGAAGATCATGCCCCAAAACAGGATATTTCTAAACTCTAAGGACTGTGTGAGTGCGTATAAGAAAACAAAGGGGTCCTTGGTGCTCTCTGAGCTTGGTTGTTTTCTTGCAGACGTTTCATTATCCAACTCGGTAACATCATCAGGGCTAGCCTCCTGAGACTAGAAAAAGAAAACAAGGCTACCGAGTTTGCCTAATCACCTTCTCCTTCCTGCCCTATCGCACATATTAATAATAAGAGTCCAAAGACTCACAGCAGGCAATATCCAGTTGTAGAAAATTGTAAGACAGTCCTGGAAGGAGAGAAAGGAATTCCAGCAGTGAGTTAGATGCTGGTAGGGTGGCATCTGTTCAGCTTCAGAGCACTCAGAAGTGACACACTACCTACTCGGAGCCAAATTATGAGAGTAGAAAAAATGCAAGATAACAAAAGGAAACGGGCTATCCCAGTGGTGGGATTCAAATAATTTAACAACTGGTTCTCTGCCCTAATGATCAGCTGGGTGGGCGTGGCCAGGGGGTGTGACAGGCAGCACTTGGCCTCTGGCACCCCCGAGAGCAAAAATGGGCTGCCGGGAGGGGGGGGAACCCGCTGTGCCCCATTTTGGGCCTAGTAGGCCTCCCTGAAGCCTCCTGGGAACAAAAACGGGCTGCAGGGGGGAGGGCGTTGTACCCCCCCGGGCCTCGTTTTGGGCCTAGTAGGCCTCCCTGCGCTTACCTGGGGAGTCAAAATGGGGTGCGTGAGGACTCCTGGAAGGGGAGGGGAATTTAACAACCGGTTCGCTCAAACCTGCCCGAACCGGCTGAATCCCATCACTTAGTCAACTCAACCTGAGAGTTTGGGATCTTTATCACAATCTGTGTGGCATGGTGAGGTTTGCATTTACAGATAGTCCTTGACTTACAACAGTTCATTTAGTGACCGTTCAAAGTTACAACGGCCCTGAAAAAAATTGACTTGTGACCATTTTTCACACGACCGTTGCAGCATCTCCACGGTCACATGACTTACATTCGGATGCTTGACAACTGACTCATATTTATGACGGTTGCAGTGTCCTGGAGTTATGTCACCCCTTTTTTGCGACCTTCTGACAAGCAAAGTCAATGGGGAAACCAGGTTCACTTAACAACCGTGTTACTAATTTAAGAACTGCAGTGATTCACTTAACAAACGTGGCGAGAAAAGTCGTAAAATGGGGCAAATTAACTTTAAAAATTTCTCACTTGGCAATATAAATTTTCGGCTCAATTGTGGTTGTAAGTTGAGGACTACTTGTATTTAACTTGCACATTAATTGTGATACAGATTTAGAGAGAATATAACACGCCATGCTTATATTTCAGTATTCTGACTCAACCTTAAGTGCACCTTTAGAGGGCATTTAAACCGGGGTCTCAGAATGTGTAAGTGTAATATACCGTCAAGTTTAGGGCAGGGGAATCCAACCTTGGCAACGTTAAGACCTGCGGACTTCAGCTCCCAGAATTCCTCAGCCAGCAGAATTCTGGGAGTTGAAGTGCACAAGTCTTAAAGTTGCCAAGGTTGGAGACTCTTGGTTTAGGTATTAACTCTGTTAAGGGAATCTCCTAATAAAACCCACACTTAATGGAAGCTCACTGAGTGACTCTGGCCAGTCGCCATCACTCAGTCCATGCTGGAATGAAACTGATAGCACGAGGACTATATAAGCCACTTTGAGCTTTTAGAGGAAAAGCAGGATATAAATCAAGCCAATAAGCAAAGATGTTACTATGTCAATGCCTGTGGTCCCCTCTCTGCTGACTCCCTGACTTATGATTCTCCTCCGAAGAAGCCCAGCAAGTAGCTACAGATTTTAGCCTTTCTTCTCGGCTATGGATCAAACCCTGAAGCCCTGTTTTCTAATGCTCAGCAAGCACGGAAGGAGCTGGAGTTGGGGGACTTCTCAGACACACTCACACGCAGCATTGCTTCTTAGTGTTTGGCCCGCCAAATTTTGGTTTGTCTAGGCAGTTGATGCATTCGCCGCAGTCCTGGAGCCTCAGGCATCCTTTGCACTTCCCACAGCGAGTCATTCGGTTCTTTTTGCCGTGATGGTGAGAGACGTGGCGACGCACAGGGGGCGGCGTAGCCTTGACGGCGGAATCCGGCTTCACTTGTTTCTGCTGGCCACACTCGTTCTCAGACGCTGACGAGGTCTCTGTGGAACAGTCCAAACATTAACCTGACTGTACGCCCGATGCTGCAATTCCCTAATCCTTTAAGCCTCTTTGAACTTCATTCCAGACTGCAGCTAAAATGAACCCACGATGATTAGCTGACGTACGATTCTGACTTGACAGGTTAGATCAGGGTTCCCCAAGGTGTTCAAGATTGGCCTTCAAGGGTCAATGGGACCACCCAAGGGGTTAATAAATGGCTTGGGGTCAAGAGGTAACTGATAAATGATGGAAGGCCAATTGGGGTCAATTAATCTTCTGGAGTCTCTGTAGATCTCCACACTACCATGTTTCCCTGAAAATAAGACCCTGTCTTCTACTTTTTTTTTTTTTTTTGGCCACCAAAAAAGTTACCAGGTCTTATTTTCGGGGGGGGGGGGATGTCATCCACTGACTCACTTCACTTGTGCGCCTCGCCCCCGGCCTTCTTTTCGCTGTCAGAGGCCTTCAGGAACTTCTTCGGTCGGCAAGGCTTTCCTGAAGGCCTCTGTAGCCGATAACAGAGCTCCAGATCGATCTGGAGCTCTGTTATCGGCTACAGAGGCCTTCAGGAAAGCCTTGCTGGCTGCAATTGTCCAAAAGTAAGTAGTAAGGCACAGGGGTGAAATGTAAAATTTGTTACTACCGGTTCTGTGGGCATGGCTTGGTGGGAGGGGGGGAGGTGTAATGTGACTGGGTGGGCGTGGCCAACTTTTTTTTTAAAAAAAAAATTTTTCAAAGCATTTTTTCTAATGCTTTGAAAAGCCTCTGCCGATCAGGCAACTCAGTTGGGATTGTCAGAAAGGCTTTTTTAAAAAATGCTTTGAAAAGCTTCTCTGACAATCAGGCAATTCAGCTGGGATCGTCAGAGACTTTTCGAAGCATTTTTTTACCACTGTAGCCAAGAGGTTGCAGAAAAAAATGCTTTTTGAAAAGCCTCTGACGATCCCAGCTGAGCCGCGCGATCATCAGAGGCTTTTTTTTTTTACTTTTAAAAGCATTTTTTCGTCGGAAGAGGTTGTAGAAAAAATGCTTTTAAAAGTAAAAAAAAAAAAACCTCTGATGATTGTGTGGCTCAGCTGGGTATTGTGGGGGGGGAAGGGGGGACTTTTGCTACCGGTTCTCCGAACCACCCACCACCATCGCTATTGGATTGGGCGATCTGGTCTGAACCAGGAGCATTTCACCCCTGGTAAGGCAGCTCCACCACCCCCCATCCCTACCCTAGCTTAATTTTTTCCCCTGCACCCTGGAGTGGGCGGGGTCTTAATTAGGGCTTATTTTGGGGGTAGGGCTTATATTGGGTGCACATGTAAAAATCAAGCTAGAACTTATTTTCTGAATAGGTTGTATTTTTGGGCAAACACGCTAGTCCTGAAGATGAAGTAGCCAGCAGTGAGAGATATTACCCACAGATGCACAGTCAGCTGCCAGCAAGACTGGTCTTGAATAGTCCTTATTACTAGTAGCAGTACTAGCAGTGTTAGTTAAAATTGTATTTATTGAATTATTTTCATATAATAAATGTTTGGGAGTCGAACAATCTGAAACTTCATGAAGGGGTTAATGAGCTGAGGAATTTGGGAGCCCGTGAGTTAGACAAAACTTTCTACCTCTGTTATTTCTATCTTATCTGGGGAGTAGCAGAAGTCTGATTTCCTTAGAGGAAAAAGTGCCACGATGGAACGGTGGATGGAACAGGCTGAAGAAGCTTCAGTCCAACTCAAATTATAAGACACCCATAAAAGGACTTTTTGCATTTACATATTATAGAGTTTTGCTTGTAAAGCAAAAGTGTAGAAATTGCACATTCAGGTGCAGGGACGGTGCAGCTTAAGCAAATTCTTTGAAGCATGTATAAACCACGGCAACACACATTTAGATTCTCACACACACACACCCATCTGAACCCTATATAACAGGTAACTAGCTTGGCCTAAGAGCCAAGACCATGAGACTTAGAGCCTGGCTTTTTTTAAAAAAAAAAAATGGTTCAGATATGCTTGCAAGGTGTTCCTAATACAGGCTCAAATTGCACTTTCAACAAAAAAAAAACTGTCATGCATACGCTTCAATCTTCAAAAGGGAGTTGCTAAGAAGTTAACAAAATGGCCCTGGAACATGATCAGCATTACCTCTACCTGCAGGGATCATCTCACTGATTTGTAAGCCTATGGAGGAATCCAAAGCTATGTATTTCAATAGTGCTCCTTCCTCCCTTGTTGCCACATCCACCCCCACCCCACTCAAACTAAGCCAGGATTCCTCTTCTCCGGACAAACAAGCAAACAGATACCGAAAGATGCACCTTCCCCCCCCCCACAAAAGGCGGCGAAAATTTAGGTGCATTTTATACACCGAATGTGCAAGAAGAAACAGTTCCTTTCAGCTTCAGCACAGCCTAATTAGCGCAAGTTGATTGGATCTGCCTCCCGACTCTCAGCTATTTTACTCTCAGCTGTTTTGCGTGGGCCTCTGCTGCTTGCTGCAAGGAGATAAATTGCTGGACCAGATTTTTTTTTTCCTTGTGCTAATCAAGCTATGCTGAAAATGAAAATGAAAGTAAAGCAGGCTGTTTGCTGTTTGCTGCAAGGAGGCAAAATTGCTGGGAGGCAGAGGCAGATTTCTTTTTCTTGTTTTCCTCACCAAAAAAGGTAGGTGCGTCTTATAATCCAGTACGTCTTATACTCTGAAAAATACGGTATATCCAGTCTAAATAAAGCCTATGTAGGTGTTCCAGTCTTTTTCTATGTTTATTCCACCCAAGGTTGAATAAAAGCTTTGCCTCATGATGTCATTAGCAGGCATTACATATTAAGATAGACAATTTACCCAAGAAACAGGTTTACCCAGCGGGACAAAGCGAGTCCAGAAGGCACAAGTAGAGTTGTTAGCCAATCCCTTCCACAAATACTCACCCTCTATGGTGGGCGATCCAGCAATCTCTTCCCTCTCCCGCAAAGGCAGGGCACTGAGGCGTGGCACATCCTCTGGCACCATCGCACGAGACTGCCCTAAGGCCACCGAGGCATGCCGACAAACGTGCTTGATCCGTGGGCCCTGCACGGGGGACTCCTGGCCCTGTCAAGAACGTGCAGGAAGAACACCCGTTATCATGAGTGACAAGCAGCAGAGCTGGTTCTTCGAAACCGTTCTGATGGTTTGGCCATGGTCCATGCATCGTGCTGAGCCACGTCGCGCTGGCAGGCCTGTGAGTGGCTGAGCTCACGCATAGTATTAAGCCACAAACCGTGAAGTGCGCCACGATAACTAGGTTATCGAGCACAGCGCCCAGATTTCCCATGCTTTTGTATTTGGAACACGGCCACATGGCTGCAAAATTACCTGTTTTCTAACCTCTTTTTTGTCTTCGGTCGTGTTGAGGTCTTCGGTCGTCTCTTGCTCAGCTGGGATTTTTGGAGTCTCAAAGGCCTCGGCCTTGATACTTTGACACCCCTAGGAGAAAAGGATGCAAGCATTATAACCCACATGGTTTGGGACCCCCCCTCCCCTTTGATACTTAATTCCCCAAACAATTCTGCCCATTTTCCAACACAATGGCAGCTTTCATTCCAGAAATCTCTCAATACACCAATCATTTCCCATGGTGCGCACAGCTATGGCCAGGCGCGCAGAGTCCCAAGGGCACGCTCAAATCACGCTAAACCATCCGATGCTTCGCTGTGGCTAATTGAATAAACAACAGATGGGCTGTGTTCACACAACAACGTCAAGCCAAAACCAAACAAAACATGTCTCCGTCATGTAGCACACTCAACCTGGTAACTGTAGGAATCCAATTGCAGGATTTTCAAAACACACCGAACCATAAGTTTACCAAATGGCCAGAGTTCAGGCTATGTCACAAAAAAACGGTATCACAAAAACCCACTAAAAAAAGATTTGACAGTTGTCATACATGGCATATTTGTGTGCATGCAACCGCTAGCTTTGGCACTGGTCACCTTAAGCATGTTTGATAAAGGCAAGCTACTATGGTGTAGAGCAGTAGAGGGGTTCAAATCCCGTCGCTACCGGTTCGCTCGTGGATGCGCACACGTTCAACGCTTCTGCGCATGTGCAGAGACGTCCAGGCGGGTGGGCGGAGCCTCCCGCCGCTACCAGTTCGCCCGATCCGGCCAACCCACCACTGATGTAGAGCAGGGGTGTCCAACATTGCCAACTTTAAGACTTGTGGACTTCCAAGTTAGTCAGCCATGTTCTGAGGCTGGCTGGGGAATTCTGGGACTTGAAGTCCACAAGTCTTAAAGTTTTAGAGCAAAATATAAGCCCAGCCTCAAAGTAGCTATCACCTTCGAACCATAGGTGGTAGCTTGTCCCAATCCCCATTCTTCTCATTTACTGCTCAGAATATCTCAGAACCTTTTGATTTCTTTCCTAGGGGCAGAACTTAAATAAAGATAGGGACAATAAACCCAATTCTTCGGATTCTGCACCACTTTTATACCATTTTGAGTGCTAGATCTGCAAAATGTTCCCTTGATAATTCTCCAAAACAGAGGATGGAAATATCAAGATTTCTAACCTGGGGTGCATTCATAGAGTAATTCATCTGTTCGGTATCAAAATGGAACTCTGTGCTGTGCTCAAATACCACCAACAACCTGAAAACCATAACTCTCTATCCCCTGCGTGAAACAACCAGGCTGAGCCTGAGGGCGGGGTCAAATGCATCATCAGTCTGGAGTCTCTACACCCCCTTAAAACACCTAAATCCAGCCCTACTTGAAGTCTGTTGACTCTTATCTGGTGCCAATGTGCCTGGATCGTTAGTAGTTTAGATTCTTATGCAAAGGTAGCATGAAATAAACTTGCACGGGTAGTCCTCAACTTACAACAGTTCATTTAGTGACCAAAGTTACAACGGCACTGAAAAAAGTGGCTTATGATTGTTTTTCAACTTATGACTATTGCAGCATTCCCCTGGACACATGATCAAAATTCACATGCTTGGCAACTGACTCATATTTATGACCGTTGCAGTGTCCCAGGGTCATGCGATCCCCTTTTGCGACTTCCTGACAAGCAAAGTCAATGGGGAAGCCAGATTCACAGAACAACCTTGTCACTAAGTTAACAACTGCAGCGACTCACTTAACAACTGCAGAAAAGTCATAAAAGGGGGGGCAAAACTCACTTTACAAATACCTCGCTTAGCAACAGAAATTTGGGGCTCAATGGTGGTCGTAAGTCAGGGACTTTTTGACCTCTATCCTGGATCCTGACTTCTTGCACCTGTCACCCCTACCCCGATGGACCTGGCCTACCCTTGCCTCGATTCCAAAATCTGCATCGTTCAACTTGGAGGGTTTCTCTTACCGGGATGAATTTGAATTGCTTCTGTTGGTCAATCTTGTACAGCTGCACCTTGGCGCGAGTCAGCAGGCTGTAAACTTTATCCATGCTGGAGAGCGACGTGACGATGGGCTTGGGCTGCTGCACGGGGGGCTTCGCTTCCTCCATAGAGAGGCTTGCGGGTTCTGCTTCGCTCTCCGAACTGTCCGCCGCTTTCTCTTCTTGCTCCTCCACTTGGGTGGAGGGAGGCACGACTCTCCGGATGGCCAGCTTGTGAACCACGCCGGGAGAATTGACGTCCTCCATGGTGATGAGCTCTTTGCTCTGAGCTTCGAGGGGTTTGGGAACCTCCGTGAAGAGGGGCAAAGCAAGGTGGTTGGTCCTTCCCACCAGCTTTTTGCCACTGCGGGTCACCACGGGCTCATTGGAGAGCAAGGTAGCTTCTTGTAGCGGCACCGGGGGGTCCCTTCTGACCTCGGGGGAAGCCGGCACCAAGTCAGACTCTTCGGGAGACACCGAGAGGGATTCGTAGATCTTAAGGTGCGCCTCGCTAGGTGTAAACTGGGGAGCCCGTAGCAAGGGAGTGCGCTTGGTTGGGGTGGAAGGGACGGGGGCCGGCGCACTGGGCACAAGAGACGCATCTTCACTAGGCACCTGAAAGAGAGCCTTTCCCATATCTTTGGGGGACAAAGTGGGGCTGAGTGAGGTCCATCGGAATGTGGGTTCCCGAAGGATGGATCGCCGTTTCTCAGGCAGGGCCGGTGCTGTGGAAGTTATGTGGAGCACGCTAGGGGAAGATGGGGAGGAAGGGGCCCCGGAGGTATCTTTTTCTGGAGAACCGGGGACCGAGGGGTTCAGCTGCTGGGGGCCCCCCTGCAACGGCAACAAAGAAGCTTCCTGCTTGTCTAAAGGCCCGTCAGGGACAGGGCTTTCCAAAAGCTTGGTTGCCTTCTGCGGGATCTCATCCATGAAGCGACGGGGGGTCCGAATGAGACGAGATGACCGGGCGCTCACCACCGGCATGATGAACTGACGGATATTTTTGAGGAAGGTGGTCTTGAGAGCCGGGACCTCTTCGGAGCCAGCGATGCCTGACTGCTGAGCTGTTCCCCCAGCCTCCTCCCTCATCTTGCCTGGCAACGGCTGAGTTGCCATGCGCCGCCCACGACCCCGTTTCAAACGCTGTGCCCTGATAGAAAGGGCAACCCTAGAAGGCCCCTTCTGGGAAAGGAGGGCAGCTCCATCGCTTGGCGGAGAGGGCTGCTGTGGCTCCTGTTTCCGAGATCCCTGGTTGGGAGAAGGAAGAACTTCGCCTTCGGGTACAGAAGACTTTGGTTCTGGGACAGAGGCCTCCGGTTCTGGGATAGGTGCCTCCGGGGCTGGCTGCAGTTCCTGGACGACTGCCTCCAGTTGTGGCTCTGGTTTCGAGACTGGGGATTTGGGCTGAGGAGAGGAGGAGTTGGGGGCAGGATTCTCTGAAAGCAAATGAGGAGTAGGGGGTTCGTTCGGTTTGGGTTCTGGGTCAGAGGTATCCGGCTCTGACAAAACTGCTTCCGATTCGGACACGGCCTCCGAAGGAAGCGGGGAGAGCTTTTTTTCTGGCACCACGCTCCACTTCCTCTTCCGGCCCCTCCGGTGACCATGGGTCTTTAGCCGGACGTGAGTCACCACCAACTGGCCAGATTTATGCCGCCTGGCTTTGGAGAAGAACTTGAGGATGAGCGGTGGTTTCTTCAAAGCTTCGGCCGGCTCAGAAGACGCGCTGATTTCTTCTGCGCACGATGAGGGAAGCTGTATATTATTGTTAGGCTCCGGGATGGAAGTTGAAGTGTTGGTGCTCTCGTGAGGAGGTCTTCTAACTGGTTTCTTTGTGAAGGAGCCACGTGGCCGGCCTCGTGGCCTGGGTGAGGCAGTGGAATTGAGAGTCTTCTCTGTCGGTGGTGGTGGAAGAAGGGGAGGAGCGGTGGATTTTAATGGGTCAGCAGGTTCTGGGTCAGCTTGAGTCTGCTTAGGAAGCATCCTGAGCACTTTTGGACCAGATGTTGCTGGCCGGCCTATCCTTGCTGGGGTCCCTTTGGTCCTCTGAAGCAGCTCAGCCAAAGCTTTCACCATACGCTCCCGCTGGGATTCCACAGCCTTTTGTTTGGCCAACCTTTTGGAAACGGAGTCCTCAGCAAATGTCCTCTTCCTCCTGCCATGCGGAAGCAGAGAGGTACCTGTGCAAAGAAAGAGTAATCTTAGCTATAAAAAAAAAATGACTCAGCTACAGGGGTTCACTCACAAAAACTGCTGGTCAACTGCAATTTCCTACCCCCAGGCTACCAAAAGAAGTCCATTACCAGTTGAAGATTGCCCTATTCCAGGGGTGTCAAACTCAATTTCATTGAGGGCCTGCATCAGGGCACTGGTTGACCTTGGGGTGGGCGTGGCTGACTGGGTGGGCGTGGCCAGCTTGACACTACTCCCCAAACTGCTGGCACGTTTCCTCTTTGCACTGGGTAGACTGGGCCGAAGCCACACTGGGCCCGATGTTTCCTCTTTGCATTGGGTAGACTGGGCTGAAGTGATGCGGGCCGGCTCCTTATATTTTCCAGGACAGCCCCGCGGGCCAGATCTGACCACATTGCAGGCTGGATCCAGCCCACGGGCCTTGGGTTTGACACCCCTGCCCTATTCTGTTCATACAGGTAGTCCTCAACTTGCAACCACTGGTTTAGCGACCATTCGTGGCTTGGGACCAGGTTATCTGAGGGACCGTCTCTTGCCGGTCCCATCTATCCGACCCATCATTCACTTAACAACAGTGGCAAAAAACTTCACATCTGGCGAGGGATCATACAAGCCAAACCAAGCTGCGCCAAATGTCACAAAAGGTGTTAAAATACTGGGAATCCTATAAAACTGAAGAGCCTCAGAAGTCTCAGAAGAATCAATAAATGGTATTAGAAGTGAGTTTTTAAAAAATGGCAGTATCAGAGTCCTTGGAATTATTCATTCCACATTCATTCATTCATACACACACACACACAAAACAGATCCTAGTATTAGACCCACTAGAAAAGCTACTGCTTCAAGTATAGTGTCATAACTAATGTGATTATTATGCATGGATACAACTGCTGGAAAATGGAAGGATTTTTGGACCTGTTCTAAACAACGTCCTTCCTATATTGCAATACAATATATCCAATTTCAAGGAAGCCAGGTGCCATATAAGTATGGGACAGCAACTTGTCTTTTAAAATGATTAAATATTATTTCTTTAACTCAGACTAATAGCATTGGAATTGAAGACTTTCACATGAAGACTAAAAAAATGGGATCACATTCTGTTTGGGAATCTGCCTTTGAACGTTACGATACATACAGAAACTATAGTTTGGCTCAGTCCAGACCTTTTGACCCAAAACTCAAATTGACAAAACACAATATATTATAGAGAAACTATCTTATTGTGAGTGTGATGGGCTAGTTCCTACAACATACTAAACCACAACTTCCATATATGATTCCATTAGCAGGGGGGGAAATCTGTGGGACACTCAAAATTAATTAAAAAACATAAATGTCAAATAACACTTGGAATTATCACTTTGCAAGATTGACAACTATTGCTCTGCTCTCAACTGATACCCCGTGAAGTTTTAGGCGAGAACGCTAAAACTCCCCAACAAGATGTTAAGATGGAAGGCCAAACTCTCACGAGAATCTTCTGAGTTTGGCCCATGCCAAGGTAGGACCCAAACCACCCATCGATGCCTCCAGAAATTCCTTACCTCTTTTAGATCTTAGAGCAGCACGCAGTGAGCTTTGAAAAGCGTCGTCCTCTGAATGGAAGCCCAGGAACTCTTCCTGCCAGGAGAAAGAAAAGTAACCGTGGTCATTCCAACAGAAAGAGAGGATGCCATACTTATCACAGGCAACATTGCAGAATGCGGTCAGTCATACCCCTCCCCCAACCCAGCATTACTGGGATTTCCCATAGGTGCTTTTTCAAAAGGCGACTGGATTCCTTTGTTTTTCCTTGAAGATGTTTCGCTTCTCGTCCAAGAAGCTTCTTCAGTTCTCATTCAGAATGGTCAGTCACAATTCAGTCAGAACTGAAGAAGCTTCTTGGACGAGAAGCGAAACGTCTTCAAGGAAAAAAGAAAAAGTTCAGTTGCCTCTTGAAAAAGCACCTTTGGGACAACCATGATCTGGATGATTGTGAAGCTCCCCCAACATTTACTGAAACAGGAACAATTTCTGGATAGCAATAGCAATAGCACTTAAGACTTACCCTGTTTCCCCGAAAATAAGTCATCCCCAAAAATATTTAAATGCAGAGCTGGAAATCAGGTAAGACGGTAAGAGGAGCCCCATCTTGCTCCACACGCCCCAAAATAATAAGACCTCCCGGAAAATAAGGCCAAGCGCTTATTTCAGGATTCAAAAAAATATAAGACAGGGTCTTATTTTCGGGGGAAAACAGTATATACTGCTTCACAGCCCTGTCTAAGAGGTTTACAGAGTCAGCATCTTGCCCCCAACAATTTGGGTCATTTTACCAACCTCGGAAGGATGGAAGTCTGAGTCAACTTTGAGCCAGTGAGAATCGAACTGCTGGCAGTCAGCAGAAGTAGCCTGCAGTACTGCATTCTAACCACTACGCCACCACGGCTCTTAATGGGATACCTTTCCCATTATCTTTGGGAAATACCCCAGGCCCAGGTGTACATACAGCAGAAAAGGTTGGCCATTTTAACACATGGATCTCACACACACACACACACACGTGGCAGATTGAATATATTCTAAAGAAAGGATCAAGTTGACAATTCTGCATGGAACTTTATTAGATCTGCATTGCCTTTATTATTTATAATTTAGATTTGAAAGGTCGACCAAATCATAGCAACTGTCTGCTGCCCCCACCACCACCACACACACACACAATGCAGCAGCTTTTAATAAGATTTGAATGCCTGTGGATTAGTCCTCAGTTTCAGAAAGGAAGACTCGCAGGTGTTAAGTTTTGAAAACGGAGGGCGAAACAATCCTGGGCCTCAACAGCAAAGAGAAGAAAATAATTCTACAAAGAGACCGAAAACTCTTTTTTTCTTTTGACAGGTGATCCATGATAAATCGCTAGATTTCAGACCCAACTATCAAGACGTAGTCAAGGTAGCAGCACCTGGGAAACAGATGGCAATTTTTTTTTAAAAAAAAAGTATGCTGAGATCAGGTACAGATTCAGTGAAAGCTGGCAGGGCTTCTGGGGAAAATCAAGAAAGAAAAAGCAGAGCCGAAGTGAGCAGCCTTTTTCTTCCTTCTGTTTTGAGGCCATATTCTCTAAAGATTAAAGATCACATGGCAAAGCAGATAAACGCAGCTGTTTGCAGGGTCAGAGAAAAAAGCAGGCATCTCTTTTGAGCCCAAACGTGAAACATTTTTGCCAAGTGAATTTTGCCCCATTTTACGATCTTCCTTGCCACCGTTGTTCAGCGAGTCACTGTGGCTGTTAAATGGGCCACGGGGTTGTTCAGCAAATCTGGCTCCCCCTCCCCATTTGCTTTGCTTGGCAGAATGTCGCAAAAGGGGATCCCGTGACCTCTGAATTTTGATCATTTTGATCAGCTTGGGGAAGCTGCAATGGTCATAAGCAGAGTGGTATTTAGCCGGTTCGTACCGGTTCAGGCGAACCGGTAGCAGAGACTGCGCCCACCTGCCCGGACGTAATGCCATCCTATTTAGCCACGTTTTTGAGGCTGGGTGCATGCGCGGAAGGCACGCAGACGAGCAAAGCACATTTGTGGAAGGCCGCACACATGTGTGGATGGTGTGCGCGCGCAAACAATGCACATTTGTGGAAGGCCGGGCACATGCATGGAAGGCGCGCACACATGAAGCGAGCGTGTGCGTGGCGAACCAGTGGTAAGCATATGTAGAACCTACCGCTGGTCAAAAGGTTGAAAAATGGTCACAAGTCACTTTTTTCCCCCCACTGCTTTGGTGATTTCAAATGATCACTAAATGAACTGTCGTAAGTCAAGGACTACCTGTCGTCTTTCCATTCTCCCAAGATGCTACCCTTAAAAGTGCATGGCAAATAATATGGCAATGGCCAGTTGCTGCGAGTTACACCAGATCTTCATCTCCAAAACAGATGCATTAATCAACAGTAGCAGGGGTGAAATCCAGCAGGTTCTGAGAGGTTCTGGATAACCGGTAGCGGAAATTTTGAGCAGTTCGGAGAACCAGTAGTGGAAATTTTGAGTCGTCTGGAGAACCGATAAATACCACCTCTGGCTGGCCCCAGAAGTGGGGAGGGAATGGGGATTTTGCAGTATCCTTCCCCTGGAGTGGGGTGGGAATGGAGATTTTGCAACATCCTTCCCCCAGAAGTTGGGAGGGAATGGTGATTTTGCAGTATCCTTCCCCTGGAGTGGGGTGGGAATGGAGATTTTGCAACATCCTTCCCCCAGAAGTGGGGAGGGAATGGTGATTTTGCAACATCCTTCCCCCAGAAGTGGGGTGGGAATGGAGATTTTACAGTATCCTTCCCCTGCTACGCCCACCAAGCCACACCCATAGAACCAGTAGTAAAAAAAAATGGATTTCACCACTGAACAGTAGCCCTCTAGAGCTGGTGACCACTGGTAATGGGGACACTCCAGTAAAGTCATTCAGGAGTGATCTGAAAACAAATACGCATAAAACTGAGCCCTGCCTGGCTAACAAATGCTTCCAACTTTTCTCTCCCTCCGGCTCATCCGATCAGAGTGCCGAATGGAGCTTATTATTCAGCACGGGGACAGAAAGAGCTGTCAGCATTTTCTTCTGGCGAGGGGCATGCGGATCACTTGAAAAACAAACACAAGAAACGGAGAAACTGTTTCTGCAGTTGAAAGCAGAGGTCAAGAAATGAAAGTCTCTAGCCTGACGACGATGATGATGATGATGCCAGGCTCCTTTCTGAAACAATTTGGAAGCACTTACAACCCCTGAATGGCAGGATTTGGGGAAAGAAAGAAAGGCAAGTGGGTTTAGGCCAGGAATGTCCAACTTTGGCAACTTTACGACTTGTGGACTTCAATTCCCAGAATTCCCTAATCAGCATTGTGGGGAATTGTGAATAAAACA
This sequence comes from Pantherophis guttatus, assembly GCF_059756535.1. Lineage (NCBI taxonomy): Eukaryota > Metazoa > Chordata > Lepidosauria > Squamata > Colubridae > Pantherophis > Pantherophis guttatus. Next base: position 10,370,508 of record NC_142072.1, read on the forward strand.
GCACAATTGAGAACTGGATATATGGATCTTATTGAAGTAAAACTGTAGAGATGATACAGAAATAGGAACTGTATTTTCTTTCTTACTTGCTCTATTATGTTACAGACAGTTTTTTTTATTGTCTTCTGTATTCTAATCGATCAATCAATACAGAATTATGCGCTATCGTACAGAACAAGTTAGGAATTCTGGCTTATTAAGCTGCAAACTGCACCGTGTATCCTTGGGCAAGCGGCATGGACAGTAAATGGATAAAGTAATCATATACATTTAGCACAATATTGTCTCTAAACCAGGGATTACAAAGCAGCAGATTTATAAACCAGGGATCACTGTTACAAAATCTGGCTTTTTAGACATATTTAACCATAATCCCAGGTTCTTGTTAACATTCAGCTGTGCAGGATGTTCACCAACTCATGGAGAGGAAATAAATGAATAGGCTATGGGGCACAATACCATTTAATAAAGCAGAACTCCTGGTTTATTGTTTTGTTTGGGGGCATGCATGTGAAATGATTTTATTATATTTATATCCTATCTTCCTTCCCTATTGAAATTCAAGGGAAGGTGCAACTAATTTGCAGGTATTCTTATTAAATATCAGCAAGATAGGTCGGATGGCTCCAGGGTGGATTTGATTTAAATCAAGTTGATTTAAATCACAATTTAAATCACTAGTAAAAAGGCTTGATTTAAATCAACTTGATTTAAACCATAATTTTAAAAGGGCAACTGTCATCTCTGTCCCGCAGCGGCTCCACCTCTGACCTGCTGTTGACTCACCGACAGTCCCAATATTGCAGAATTTACAGCCTCATGCGTCATAACTAAGCTCCATTTCATGCTGAATAAACGAAATTATTAATGTATCTTAAATAAAAAACTATCTTTGGATAGATTTTTACTCCAAAAGCATTTTATTAAAATAAATTTGATAAAAATCAAAAATTATCTGATTTAAATTTAAAAAATCATTTTTTAATTTTTTTTAAAAAAAATTATCAATTTTTTGATAATTCACCCTGGTTGGCTCAGTTCTTGGAGGAATTTTAGCTGACAGAAAACTCCTTAAGAGGAATCAACCAACTTCTCTATAATCAGATGATTATGGATGGGGGGGAGAATATAACTTTATTTCATTTTATATATCTATATTCACTCTTCTGAGAAGGATTTGCAGGAACTTGCAATTTCCACCAGGCTCTCAAAGGAGTCCCTGGAACAGAAAGAAACCCAGTTCTACCAGAATATTCATAGATATTATTTATTATTTATTTTATTTATTTATTAGTTCGATTTATATGCCGCCCTTCTCCGGAGACTCAGGGCGGCTTACAATGCATTAAACAATAGCCTTCATACTTTTGTATATACCTGCTTAGTAGGGCTTTCGGGCCCCCCTAAGCGGTGTTCTTTTTTATACAAAGTCAGCTTATTGCCCCCACAATCCGGGTCCTCATTTAACCTACCTCGGAAGGATGGAAGGCTGAGTCAACCTTGAGCTTGGTGAGATTTGAATTTGCAGTAATTGCAGGCAGCTGGCAACTAAGTGCTACTTTAACAGCACTTAGTCCACTGCGCCACCAAGGCTCTGGTGGTATTACATATTTCAGTGCACCAATTAATTGCATCAATGCATGGCTGACACCCCAGCTTCCAACTATTCCATCTTCCAACCCTGATACAGCACAAACAGGGATATAGTGCAAGAATAAATATAAATCAAATTAAAAAAAAAAAAAGAATGTTATTCATTCACTGTTGCATATAGGCCTGAGCTGGCCAAGGCTGCTGAATGTCTCAACCCATTCATGATCCTGTACTTTTATGCACCTTGGAAATGGGGAAAAAAATAAGCTCAAGAAAATACCAAGGCAAACAGAGTTCATCCATGCTGGCCACAATTAATGCTACTGTATAGGCCAGTGATGGCGAACCTATGGCACGCGTGTCCGAGGTGGCACGCAGAGCCATCTTTCCAGGCACGTGAGCTGTCGCCCAACTCAACTGCAGCTGCACATATGCATGCCCCAGCTGGTGGCCTCCGGTGCACATGCGTGCAATTCAGGGGACCCAGCTGGTCATCGGAGCTCTCCTGCGCATGCACGCACATTTGCACATGCGCACGAGTACTTGCGTGAAACCCACACACATGCACAGATGGTGTGATTGTACACGTAGCACATGGGGAGCTGCACGAAACCTGCGCGCATGTGCAGATGGTGTGGTTGCACACGCAGCGCACGGGGGGGACACAAAAGCCGTGCGCATTCACAGATGGTGCAGTGCACAGGGGAGGAGCCGTGCATTAGTGCGGACGGCACACGCCTGTGCGAAGCGTATGAAGCGCGTACCTGTTCGATACTCGGTGAGTAAAAGGTTCACCACCACTAGCATAGGCTAATGAATGGATTTCAGACCATCAGTTCTTTGGCACAAAAAATTAAGAGGGAAACGTTTCTTTTCCGTTCCTTAACTTCTGTCTAGTAATCGAAGGACCTAGCTGTAAACCACAGGATATTCAATACTCAAAGGAAGAATATTACTGAAACAATCTTCAAACTCATATGCGCAAATGTTTCTGAAACCAGTCATAATAAGAACTGACACCAAGCACATTCTCTTCCTGAAATATTAATATTACACATACTGGATAATATCAATTCTGAGAGTTGAAGTCCACCCATTTTCAAGTTGCCACAGTTGACAGTACAGGTCGGCTTCGACTTACCACAACTGAGCCCAAAATTTCCATTGCTAACCAAGACAATTGTTTTGACTCATTTTACGACATTTCTTGCCACAGTTGTTAAGTGAATCGCTACCGGTGTTAAACTAGCAACACGCTTGAAGTCAATCTGATTTCTCCATTGACTCTGCTTGCCAGGTCACAAAAGGTGAGCACATGGTCCCAGGACACTGCAACCGTCATAAGTACACGCCAGTTGCCAAGAGCCTGAATTTCGATCACATGACCATGGGGATGTTGCAACGGTTGTGAGAAAAACAATCATAAGTCACTTTTTTCACTGCCGTTGTAAACTTTGAGCAACGGTTGTAATTTTGAGAATTACAAGTGTGCTAAAAATGTTAGGCAAATTTTATTTCAATCAAAGTTTGCTAGGCTGAGGTAGCCATTTAGCTGAGGACAGTAAATGATTCTCCTCAAGCAACCAGCACATAAAACGTTATTAACTGAAACAAATGTGAGTTGGGATACCTTTGCTTGGGATTTTTTCCCGTAAGCATGCAAAGATGAGATGCAGCAGTAAAGTGTGTGTGTGTGTGTGTGTGTACACACACATTTTGCCTTTGCTGTAACTGTAGATACATACACACACCAAGCATAATTTATGATGTTTCCAACGATTTACTTATGGGTGTGGGTATTATACATATTTCATCCTGCAAAAGTTCTACAGTTACAGCAAAGGCGAAAGTTTCTAAGAGGCAAAGAAGCATGGAGTGAAATGTATATAAAAGAGAACAGGTGAGTCCAAGCAATGAGAGATAAGAGAAACTCATCCATGCTAACCTCTGGATGAATTAAAATTATTGCCTCAAAAGTTTATTTGGTTTGAGTCTTGATCAACCGTCACTAGCACATCCTAGAACTGTTCCCGTGAGCTGCAAAATAAGGGAAGATTTTTATGAGATACCCATTGCCACCCATATATAACTGCCCGGAGGAAATAGAAGATGCGGATGGATTGCCTATGGGTCCTGACATATTCCGCAGTAGGACAGATGCTCATGCATTTCCAATAGAAGAGGAATGGTACCATTGGTGGGTTGCATCCGGTTCGCAAGAACTGGTAGTAAAACTGGTGGGAGGCTCCGCCCACTGACCCGGACGTCATCATAAGTGATCTGCGCATGTGGGCGCGATGCGAACCGATAGTAAAGGTAAGTAGAACCCACCCCTGGATGGTACAAACAAATATGGAGATTCAGTGGCTGCTACCAGTAGTACCATATCACCAGCAGCGTATTTCATAAAGAGCTAGGAGGTTACGTTTGAGGGGGCATGGGGAAGGAAATAAAGATCTTAATAGTTTTATTTTAAGGATTATTTATACTTATTTATTTATTTATTGGTTCGATTTATATGCCACCCTTCTCCGGAGAAGCAATAGCCTCCATACTTTTGTATATACCTGCTTGGTAGGGCTTTTGGGCCCCCCCTAAGCGGTGTTCTTTTTTATACAAAGTCATCTTATTGCCCCCACAATCCGGGTCTTCATTTTACCTACCTCGGAAGGATGGAAGGCTGAGTCAACCTTGAGCCTGGTGAGAATTGAACCGCAGTAATTGCAGGCAGCTGGTGCTACTTAATAGCACTTTAGTCTGCTGTGCCACCAAGGCTCATTAAATACATTTAGTCTGCTGCACCACCAAGGCTCATAAATACATTGAAGGATTCTGCTTTTCTCTGCAATACCTGTCACCTTGACAGTGATGATCTGGGAACTTGTTATTAGAAATTCTATAGGTTCTCTATAATTGTGGTCGTTAAGTCCTCGACTTAACGACCACAATTGAGCCCAAAATTTCTGCTAAGTGAGACAGTTGTTAAGTGAATTTTGCCCCATTTTACAACCTTTCCTGCCAAGTTGTTAAGTGAGTCACTTCAGTTGCTAAATTAGTAACACGGTTGTTAAGCGAATCTGGCTTCCCCATTGACTTTGCTTGTCAGAAGGTCACAAAAGGGGAACACGTGACCCTGGGACACTGCAACCGTCATAAACGTAAGTCAAGTTACCAAGGGTCTGAATTTTGATCATGGGGAGGATACAATGGTCATAAGGGTGAAAAACGGTTGTAACTCACTTTTCTCAGTGCCGTTGTAACTTTGAACAGTCACTAAATGAACTGTTGTATGTTGAGGACTACCTTTTTTTTTTTTTAATTTGATTTATATGCCGCCCTTCTCCAGAGACTCAGGGCGGCTTACAATGCGTTAAGCAATAGCCTTCATACTTTTTATATATTTATACAAAGTCAGCTTATGGCCCCCACAAACTGGGTCCTCAATTTACCTACCTTAGAAAGGATGGAAGGCTGAGTCAACCTTGAGCCTGGCGAGATTCGATCTTACTTTAATTGCAGACAGCTGGTGTTAAATTACAGAGCTCTGTCTGTTGAGCTATCCAGGCTCCTAATATTCCTACCTGTATTACTGTAGTCCAAATACTATGACCATTCCTTACTAGCTCTGCAAGTTTTCTGTTTAATCTGTCCATTGAAATGAATTCTGAGATGTATTCTGTGATCCCTGTCATTCACACAGGATGCCTTCAAACCACATTTTGAGGGTTTTAACTCTGGAGGGGATCACATTTTGATAGTTGGAAACTATAATCAGGATTTTTTTTAAAAAATGCAATGGGTGGAGGGACTATAAAGTACAAGGTCAGAGCTAAGATGCTTTGGGGGTTTCTTTTTTTCAAGTTGATATAGATTTTTTTTTCCTTTCCTGGTTTTAAACTTGTTAGGCCTACTTAAGGATATGCAGTGTCGGTGCAGTTCCTATATCACAAGGCCCACAGGCAGCTCTGGAGCTATGAAAATGCTGTAGTTTGGGGACATATAGTAAATATATATTTCCCAGGGACTAGAATTTTATCCTGGAATGTACTGAATCAGGTGGCATGAAATGTGTAATTGTCAGGCAATTGGTTGTAATGGAAAATGTAACTTGTAAGAAAAATGTATATACCATTATTAATGGAACTCTAATAGAGGGCTGCTTGGTCTGTAGCGCAAAAACTGCATAGATGAACCGAGACAAAGAACAATTGAATCTTTCAGTTCCCAACTTCTACATACAGTACTTGTTTACACTAAGCAAGGATCATGTAAGAGCCATCGGCAAGGAAAGGACAAACTATAAAAAAAAAAAAAAGCAAGGGAGAAATTACAGAAAAGGAAAAAGTAGAGAAACACTTTTCTTCCTATTGAAATAGTGAATTTAATGAAGCTACACACAAGATTCGTGACTATTCAGAAAAATATACTTGTTTGCACAATTATAGCTATGGAATGTACTACTGAACACTAGATGTGGCGAATAGCTATCAATTTAAGCATAAAGGGGACTATGGCACTAATAGAAGATTGGGCTGCAAATTATCACTAATTCTGATAGGTGTATATTAATCTCTAAAATCAAAGATCATGCCATTCTTAAAAGAAAACTGTCACCCTTGTATCCTGTTTGCAAGCTTTTCATACTCATTGGGTTGGCTGCTGTATTATGCCCAGCAGTAAACCAGATAAATCTTATAGCCCTTTCTTTTAAGAGGCAGAGACTTACGTTCAAACTCACCACAACTGAGATTAATTTTCATCAGTTTTGATGGGGAGTACAAAGCCTCCTAGTGCCTTCTGCCTACCTAGCATGATCAACCTAAAATGTCACTTTACAAATCCGAAGGCCCCGTTGTTCTCTTCTTGTGCTGTCAACAAGATGTCAAGTGCTATGGGAGAAGGAATAAGACTAGGGCTTAAGGGCCCAACCCTCACAGTCTTTCTCATGCAAGCAAAGTGATGTCACTAATGACCAGGCCAACCATCAAGTTACACCCAAGTGACAAAATCAGAGGAGGAAGAAAAACCTTGATGACAAAATCATCCGCACAAGAGCTCTAGCAGAACTCCCACAAGTGTGGCTTCAGAAATACAAACAGGGCACATCTTTTGTGAAAGGTGTGAGATAACTTGGGGGGGGGAGTGTCATGCTTGCCATTTTTCATTTGGGACCACAGAGACCATAGTTACTGCAACAGGTGATTGAAAAAAAAAACTCCACTTGAAGTACTAACTAGGCATCTGCTTTGCTTTGCCATGTTAGGCCTGTCTATCCTAAAACGTAAAGCATTCCACCGTAGGAAGCAGTGACCCATGCCAAACAATTCTCAAACCTTTTAATGGTGGCCTTGTTTTCAAAGGCCACATAGACTTTATGTTAGGATTGGATTCCCTTAGCTTCTTCTAGAAGACTAGGTGCTTGATGTCACCCGGCTTCTGAAACCTGTCAGGGAGCCATAATCCATCATTTTGCAATCAGCAACCGCAAACTGCTCCAAATACAAAAATAGCTGGCAAAGGCCTATTTGATGTGGTGCTTCCGGGGGGGGGGGGGGGGAAGATAAGTTGTAAATGTTCAGATGCCAATCAAGCCGAAGTAGGGGAAATTTATACTGTATATTGACTGGATGTCTGTAAGTGGGTCTCATGACAGAAAGCTCTTTCATATCAATAACCTCTGCCAGAGGAGGGGGTATCCCTTCATCTAGTGCAGTGGTTCTCAACCTTCCTAATGCCGCGACCCTTTAATACAGTTCCTCATGATGTGGTGACCCCCAACCCTAAAATTATTCCTAAAACCATTGAAAATATGTGTTTTCCGATGGTCTTAGGCGACCCCTGTGAAAGGATTGTTCGACCCCCAAAGGGGTTGCGACCCACAGGTTTAGAACCACTGATCTAGTGCAACCTCAGCTTCGGCTGAATGTTTTTTCTCCATTATCATTCTAGAATAAGATTATGGAAATGCAATTCATACTCAAGGAGCTGCCACAAATATATGAAAGCCAAGGTGCCATCTAGCCTGTTTCTGGCACTTCCTAGACATTTCCAGTTTCCTGGATGTTCCCAAAGTAACTTTTTGAAGTTCCTGGAAGCAAGCAAGCAACAATCTTTCTTCAAAGAAATCTCCAGCTCTTTCAGGAATCAAGGGATTTCCTCAGAATCCTACAAGGATCTGCCAAGCTGCTTTGTGAGCAGCTGTATGAAAGGACCTCTCCGGTTAAGCTGGTTCCTCCAAGGATCAGGATACATACAGGAGGATGGAGGAGGAGAAAGCCTGTGCGGCAGGTGACTGTTCAAAGAGTTAACTCTGGAGGATCCAGGAAGAAACAAAGGCCAGCATATGTCTGAAGGCACCACACCCACACACCCCACCAACTAACCAGGAACAGGCCCTCCTCCCTCTCTCCCAAAGAGCCACCTTCCCTATTAAAAGAGCACCTAGGAGCAAAAAAAAAAAAAAAAAAAAAAAAGGGAGAACAGCTGCCTCTGCAAACAAACAAGGGCTGGAAGCAAACCCCTCCTCCTCCTCGCTTTTCACCCCCCAAGGAGGACAGCATCTGTTCACCATGGCTACCCCATCACACCTGAACTAGTTGCACACTGCCACCATGCCAAAGCGGCACAAAGGGAGGAGCCGGCTTGGAGAAGCAACCGGGGCCACCAAGTTCCAGGAATTTGCTCCCTTGCCAGCTCAGCTGTGCAAATCCCCAAAGAGCTGGGGATTTTTCCTTGGGAAGCTCCCCTGGGGATGGGGCTATGGGGGGGGGGGCTATCAAAACCCAGGAGGAGGAGCCCCCCCTCGGAAGCAGTCAAAGCAGCCAGCAGAAGTCACTTCTGGAGCCCGCGGGGCGAGGCAAGCAGCGCCAGTCAGCTGGAAACCCACCCACACTCCCTCCCTCCCTCCCTCCCTCCCTCCTCCTCCTCCTCTTCTTCCTCCTCCTCCCCAAGGCCGCCCCTGAGCGAAAAGGCGCCGCAATCCACGTGCAGGAGAGACGCGGGCCCGGCTCAGAACCGGCTCCGTCCGTCGGTTCCCCCTCCCCCCGAGATCCAGGAAGGGAAACGCTGCCACGACACTCCCTGCCTGGATGTCGAGCGGTCGCCGGCCCCGCGGGAACCTCCCCCGCCCGAGCACCGCAGCCCAGTTGCTGCCAGTCTCCCAGGAGGAGACGCCCGGTTTTTTTTCATGGGGGGGGGGGGAAGAGAAGAGAAAGACTTGTGTGGGGGGGGGGGCAGGTTAGAGAGAGAGACGGAAAGGTCAACCCGTGGCTTGCACGGGCCGCTCCGCCCGGCCGGGAAAGGAGCGGGGCTCGGTGGCGCCAAGGGCCGCCCCTCCTTGTCAAAAAAAGGGCCGCGAAGCCGCCGCGGGAATCTCACCGGCTCTTCCTCGCTGCCGCTGCTGTCCCCCAGCAGACTCTGCAGGCGGCGCCAGCTCCGGCTGAGGCCCAGCAGGCTCCCCAGGGTGGTGTCCCCCGCCGCCGCCGCCGCCGCCGCTCCCGCTCCCGCCACGGCCCGCTCGCCCTCTCCGGAGGCGGCCCAGAGCAGCAGCTGCGGCGCCAGCAGCGAGATCCGCGCGCGGCTGCCGGCCCCGGCTCCCCGCGCGCGGCACCCGCCGGGCCGTCCCGGAAAGCGGCCCCGCGGCACCGAGGCCCACGACGAGGAGGAGGAGGAGCCGCCGCCGCCGCCGCCACCGCTGCCGCCGCCGCCTCCTCCCGCCGCAGCAGCAGCCGCCGCCGCCATCTTTAAACACTGAGAGGAGTCTGAGGGGGCCGGGCCACCACAATAACAATCCTCCACCAGCGCCTCCACAGCTCGCGGCGCGAGGCAGCCTGGGAGTCCGAGTCCCGCGTCGGGCTGTTGTGCCCTGAGAGAAAGAGGAGGGGGCGAGACTCCGGGACCGCTGTTCCCGTCGGGCGCCGCGGGCCGGAAACGCCCTTCCGACGTGGATGCGAATTGTGGGAAAAAGAGTCCCGGCTTTGGCTTGGCCCTCTGCAGTCCGGCTGAGGCGGTGAAAGAGGGAAAACTAAGTTTCCCGTCGGGCACCGCGGCCGCAATCGAGCCCGAACGGCCCTTAGGCATGGTGAACGATTGAGACGGGCGTAATGGTCGCTCGCCTAGGCGAGAGAGAGAGAGGGGGGGAGGGGGGAGGGCAGGGAGGTTGGAGGAGTCTGCTTTGAATGTCTGTACAAAGAATAAAATTCGGATTTCGCCTGTGCTTTACGACGCGGAGTGTTATTGCTCTTCTCCATGAACTGTGGCAAGAGAAGTCTTTTAAAACAGCTAATAGGAAGTGAGGGTCTCCTTTGCGCTCAGCCTGAGGGGCAGCCACGAGACTACAGGTCCCAGGATGCAGTGCGAGGCCGGATTCCCGCTTCCGTTGAATGCTGGGAATTGCAGTCTGCGGCGCGGCTCTGCTCGGCCGTGCGATCTATGTAATCCCGGAAGAAGCTGCAAAAGGGGTTTTTCCCCTTGACAAGCTGCGTGCACGAATGAGTTTGCAAGTCAACCGTGCAAAGGGTCCCACGTGTCTGGGGTCGTGGTAGTGACGGGTGGTCAAGTCTCTGTTTGACAGGGTCAGTTTGAGACAGAGCGTGCCTACAAGTCCCAACCTGCTTATTCGCTCCAAACTTGTCAAAAGTTGAAGAAGAATGAATGAAGACCAGGCAGGCGTCCATCTGGTATAAAATATGATCATATCCTAACTAGAGGCAAATTCTGAATTGGGGCATTCTATGTTGTTTGCTCCCAAGAAAAGAGAGAGGGTGGATACGTCTGACTTCCTAGCCCATAGGGGCAGTTTTGAAGGGAGTTTCCCATTACAGAGCTCAAGGCCAAAATAGCCAGAATTATCCTGCACATAAAAAGAGCCAGGTCGGACAAAATCAAATATTATTTATTATTATTCATATTTCTATCATATTAACAAATATCAACAAATGCCCCAAATAGTTTTGAGAGCAAGAGGAAAGCATCGTTATGAGCCACATAGAGTTCAAGATGAAAGTTTTATAATCCAAACTGGCTGTCATTAGGTTAAAGGAGACTGTTTCCTGCCACCTTATTTTCAACTTCTGTCAACCTTTTGGCCTGGGATTGCTACTCAACGCAGTTACATTGTTGTCCTTTTTATCAAGAATCACAATGTTACCCACAGTCTATGCACATAAATACAGGCCTGGTTCAGTGGTGGGATTCAAATAATTTAACAACCGGTTCTCTGCCCTAATGATTTCTTCCAACAACCAGTTCACCAAACTGGTCAGAAGGTTAACAACCGGTTCTCCCGAAATGGTGTGAACTGGCTGAATCCCAGCACTGGCCTGGTTCAATCCTGCCCTCTTATTTGGCTTGTTATGAAGGTAAATCGTTTCTTGTTCCTAATCAGTTACTGTTCATTAAAACTAATCCAAATAATTTGCGCACATCTGCACACATGCAATTGTGTACAGTAAGAGTAAAACTATAATGACTACAGCATTTCAAAGAAAATCCCCCAAAGGAGTGAAACAGTTGACATTTATATTTCATTTTATTAAAAAGTTGATATTTGATTTTTTAAAGAGAGCATTACATAGAAGAAATAATAAACGTTAAGCAACTTGCCCTGGGGAAATACAGGTTTACTTAACAAAATTAATATTGGAAGTATTTTTGAGATCAAAAATAAAAAATGAAGTATTTTTGAGATCAAGTTTGGAAAACTTTCAGTGAAAGAAATTTTCCAGCGTCAAAAACTTTCCACATCAGACATCTGACACTTTCAAAATTGTGTGATGTTTGTTGGTTCCGGTGATTACTTTAAAAAATTGAGTTATTTTGATGTAACCAAAATACATGTGCAAGATATTGAGTTGAATATACTAAATGCAATCATATTCTTTGCATAGGGAAGTATTCCAATACCATTTTTTTGGGTTGGGATAAGAGCATATAGCCCAGAAGTAGCCTTTTTTCCCCTTAATCCATGTTTCTCAACCTTAGCAACTTTAAGATGTGTGGACTTCAGTTCCCAGAACTCCCTAGCCAGAGAGACAGAGAGAGACACAGAGAGAGATACCCATTTCCCACAGAAAACACTGGGAGCCACAAAACCTGGATAGGGTATGGCTGGGGGGGGTGTCATGTGACTGGGTGGGAGTGAGTGACATTGAGTTGGCCATGCCCACCCAAGTTTTGTGGCTCCCAGTCTTTTCTGTGGGAAATGGGTCCAAATGGCTCTATGTGTTTAAGGTTGCAGACCCCTGGCCTAGACTGAACATTTCTTATCATTAGTTTAAGAAAATAGGAGGAGGATATTGACTAGGAATGAATGAGCTCTGAAGGACTAATTTGGCAGGAGGCTGGACTAAACAATCTCAAAATCCCTCTGTAACACGTACAATTTTCCACAAGGAATGAACATACTGGCAATTTGTTTTCAGCAGCAACCGCCTTACTGAAACACCCAATCTATTAAGGAGCCTCAATTCCATGTGAATTTAAGAAGTGGCTGTAATGTTGGGTTTGAGACATTTGGGATTAGAAACTTCACTCCTTTAATAAGGATTAGTGCCAGAGAAGAGGGAGGGGAAAAAACAGTCACCCTGCAGCAACCACAAGCACTCACGCTACAAGTTTGCATTTTTGTATTTCACCAGAATTACTTAGTGATTAGTAAGCGATTCTCTTACTGCCACAGGAACTGTATTTTCAAGAGCTTCAAACTACAGTAAATATAGAAACACGGCTCATGCAGTTGATCTGTTATTGAACATGGAGAACAGCCTGGAACATTATCTGGTTATTACCAGACTTGTGGTTGTCTCAAACCATGTTTTCTCCACCTCACCAACTTTAAGAAGTGTGGATTTCAATTCCCACGATTCCTCAGGAAGTATATAGTACTGGCTAGGGAATTCTGGGAGCTGCATCCCATTCATTTCCTCAATGTTTTGAGTTTGAGGAACATTTCCTAAGCTAAAACATAAGTCAGCTATTTGTTGTTGAGATAGCTCCTACCCACTCAAGTGGTTGAACCTGCTTGGTATACAGCACCAACACCTCATTGACTATGGAAAGTTGGTAAGACCATTAAGCCATCGATAGAAGATGATGATAACAATAACAGAGTTGGAGGGGACCTTGGAGGTCTTCTAGTCCAACCCCCCCAAGCAGGAAACTCTACTACACCATTTCAGACAAATAGTTGTCCAATCTCTTCTATAAAGCCGCCAATATTGATGTTATCCGTTTAGTCTTGTCCGACCTTTGGCAATTCTACTGGGGTCAGCACATCTTCCAATCTGGCCCTACTTCTATGAGTTTTTCTATGCTCTGACTGGTATCAGCTTTTTTTAATATATATATATATATATAACTTTTAAATATTTTTTTAGTATAATAATTCCATCTTCCATTAAACAGTGTGTCATCTGGATACAAATATCTTTGTGCAGTGATAATCAAAATTTACAACAGTATTCATTACTGTTCATAACATTAATTCTCTGATTGTACCATACTAAGATTGAATGTGATAAATATATTCACTTCTCCCTTTTAACATAAGTTCTAATAAGAATACAATCGTAATATTAAACATAGTAATCCGGCTGGTGTCAGCTTTGATGGTGTCCACCCATCCAGTTCTTTGACGGCCTAGTTTCCTTTGACAGCTTTCAAATATAATTGCTTTCTCCAGTGAATTCCCTCAAATTGACAAGGCCCAAATAAGAAAAATGTTAGGTTAGGCCAGGGCTCTGCAACCTTAAACACTCAAAGAGCTATTTGGACCCGTTTCCCACAGAAAAAACACCGGGAGCCACAAAACCCTTCCAGTGCCTGACTATTTCTTGAGCAGCCACAAAACTAGCATATGTAGTTGAATTAAACGTTCTGTTTTCTTCCGAAACTTTTCTTTTCTTGGATTTATTCGTGGTTGGCCTATCAGGGTCGAAAAGCTCAATAAATAGCGCGCCTCCGGGTATCACATAATAAAAAATAAATAAATAAATAATAAGAGCCTTGATAGTACAGGGGTTTAGTGCACCCTGTAATTAACACAGCTGCCTGCAATTTCTGCTGGTTCGAATCTCTCCAAGGCTCAAGGTTGACTCAGCCTTCCATCCTTTCTAAGTTAGGTAAATTGAGGACCCAGTTTGTGGGGGCAATAAACTGACTTTGTATAAATATACAAAAGGATGAAGGCTATTGCTTAACGCATTGTAAGCCGCCCTGAGTCTCCGGAGAAGGGCGGCATATAAATCAAATTAAAAAAAAAAATCACATATTGGCGGCATATTTTGAGTGACAGGGAGCCGCAGCAGAGGGGTAAAAGAGCCACATGCGGCTCCAGAGCTGCAGATTGCTGACCTCTGGGTTAGGCAAATGAAGGGATCACAGCCAGCCCACCAAGCCAAGGAAAAGGTTGTTTTTCCGCCCTCAGAGGCTGAGAGGGCCGACCCACCAAAACAGGGGCCAGCGGAGCGCTCAGAAAATCCATCGGGCCCTGAAGGAAGGGAGGACTTGGCCTGACGGAGCCTGTCGGGCCAGCCAGAGCGCGCTTCACCCCCGCGGTTCCAAGGGCGACTGTCACCAGCGGCGGGGCCGGCCGACGCCTTGCAGCCGCGGGGCGGAGCGCCAGCAGCCACGACATCCCGCCAGCCCGGAGCGGGTGAATCAGGTAGGAGGCCGGCGGCCCCTTAGGGCCGTAACCGCCCCCTTTCTCCCCCGCCCTGCCCCGCTCCGCCTTCCCGGAGCGAGAAACCGAAAGAGACGCCCTCCCTTGCGCTCCGCTCGCTCCCCGCTTGGAAATGTCCGGGTTTAGTTTGGATCTGGGGCCCGCCAAGGAGCCGCTCGGCTTCATCAAATTCCTGCAATGGGTAAGTTGAGCGGTGGGCGACGGGGAGGCGCTTCCCCCGCCCCCCGCTGCCCCAGGCGGCAGAGCCCCGGGGTGTGTGGGGGCGGCTGCGGACCGCAGAGCCAGGATGCCGCGCAGGGCCCGTCGCTCCCTTCCCACCCGAAGGCAACGACAACGGAACGCGAAAAGGAGGAAACCTGGTTGCGGGGGGGGGGACGACGCCACGCGCGATTGCAAGGCACGAGCGAGCGCGCGCGGTGCAATCCGGGCTCTGCGATTTCCCCACTGCTTTCTTTCCCGCCCCCCCCCCTCACCGCGCGGCTGCCTGAGGGTGTTTTTTGGGGGTTGCAGCCGGTTCCTTTGCCCCCCCCCCAAACAACCCCTTGTCCCGAGCCAGGATCGGGTGAACTTTTCCTCCCTCTCTCCCGCCCTGCTTGCACAGTCCAGGGCCTCCGCCTGCATTTTTTCCCCCCTTATCTCCCACCCTTTCCTTCCCCTTGTTCTCTCCCCACCTCACACACACACACACACTCCGCCATTCGCCCGCCGGATTTATAAACACAGGCGTGGCCTCCGGGCTGCAAAAGTTGAATGCTTGGATTCCTTCTAGGAAACTTATGGCTTTTTCCACACCCTAAAAATCCTCCGGCGGTCTATTTTTGGGAGTTTTCCCTCTCCCTCTCTCTCTCTCCCCCCCCCTTCCCTCCGTCGCACAGTTGCGCTGTGTTCCCCCCGCGTGCCTAGCCGTGGAATCTGCCCCCGCGATTCGAAAGGATCGCTTTCAGATCCGCTACCTGAATCGGTTGGGGTTGGGTTTTTCCACCACCCCCCTTTCCCCCCCCCTACCCTTTCAACGACTGGCCTCTTTCCCAGGGATTCCCTTCGAATCCCATACCGGATCCAAAGCGCCCGATACGTTGCTTGAAGGGAATCCAGAGAGGCTTCTAAGCGATCTGGGGGGGTTAATAGCTTTAACATGGGATCTTTAGCGAAGAGGGTTGTGTTTTGGTTTGGGTTTTTTGCAAGGGAAAAAAGGACCGTGTGTGTGTGTGTGTGTGTCTGATCGAATCCAGAGAGGGTTTTATAAGCGATCTGGGGTTAATAGCTTAACATGGGATCTTTAGGGAAGAGGGTTGTGTTGGGTTTTTTTTGCAAGGGGAAAAAGGACTCTGTGTGTGTGTGTGGTGTGTGTTTGTGTGTCTGATCCCTGGGTTGTGGAGGAGTGAAATGGGCGCCTTTCCCTAAGAAGTTGTTGTGTAAGTTTATTCTTGGGGAAGAGTAGCAAAATGGCACCTCTGTTTCTACAGCTTCCAGATGGTGTCCCTTTTCAAGGGAATGCTGGCTGCTGTTTGTATTTCCTCTGTACCGTAGTCTGATTTATTGATAAAAGACCGGCGGGTTCGGCTGCAGGGTGCAACAAGTTAAGACAACGGAAAAGAGAGTATTTGTAGTTCGGGCCTGAATTGTGGAGTCCTTGCTACAGGCCACTCCTCAACATACAACTGCAATGGAGTCCAAAATGTCTTAAGTGAGCCATTTCTTAAGTGAGTTTGACCTGTTCGACGACGTTTCTCACCACATTGGTTTAAGCCAGGGATCTGCAACCTTAAACACTCAAAGAGCCATTTGATCCGGTTTCCCACAGAAAAGAAAACACCGGGAGCCAACAAAACCCTTCCCATGCCTGACTATTGCTTGAGCGGCCACAAAACTAGCATATGTAATTGAATTAAATGTTCTATTTCTTCTGAAACTTTTATTTTCTTGGATTTATCCGTGCTTGGCCTATGGGGTTGAAAAGCTCAATAAATTGCGTGCTGGCAGGTACAACATATTGGCGGTTGTGATGCATGTTTTGAGTGACAGGGAGCCGCAGCAGAGGGGTGAAAGAGCCACATGAGGCTCCAGAACCGCAGATTGCTGACCCCTGGTTTAAGCGAATGGCTGTGGTTCTTAAATTAGGAACACGGGTTGTTAAGTGAATCCGGCTTCCCCACTGACTTGGCTCGTGGGAAGGTCGCAAAAGGGGATCATGTGAACACACACACACACATACATACCAGGACACTGCAACTGTCATAAATGTGAGTCAGTTGTCAAGCATCCCAATGTAAATCCCGTGACCCATGGGGGGGGACAGAGGACGCTGCAACGGTCATAAGTGTGAAAAATGGTCCTAAGTCACTTTTTTCAGTGCCGTTGTAACTTTGAAAGGTCACTAAGTGAACTGTTGTAAGTCGAAGACTACCTGAACTCTCTGAGCTTGGGTGTTGATGACGTTTCATTACAAACTGTAGGTAACAGCTGGTTAGAGATGTTGCCTAGCTGGGTAATGAAAAGTCTGTTAGAAAACATCTAGATTCATAGAGTACCAAGGACTCCATGCAGCAGTTTAGACTAGGATTTTTCAAACTTGGCAAACTTTAAGACGTGTGGAGTTTAACTCCCAGAATTCCCCAATAAGCAGTTGAAATCCAGACATCTTAAAGTTGCCAAGTTTTTTTAAAAAACCATTGGTTTAGAACAGGGGTCAGCAATCTGTGGCTCTGGAGCCCCTCTCCTGCGGCTCCCTGTCACTCAAAATATGCCACCAATATGTGATACAACATCACAATTTATTGAGCTTTTCAACCCTTGGTAGGCCAACCATGGATAAATCCAAGAAAATAAAAGTTTCAGAAGAAATAGAACGTTTAATTCAACTACATATGCTAGTTTTGTGGCCGCTCAAGAAATAGTCAGGCATGGGAAGGGTTTTGTGGCTCCCGGTGTTTTCTTTTCTGTGGGAAACAGGTCCAAATGGCTCTTTGAGTGTTTAAGGTTGCAGACCCCTGGTTTAGAATATATTGTGGGGTCAGCAAATATTGTGGGCCCAATTGGCCAAAAGAAAGCTCAGGACCATATTGGTTGGAAACATGCAGAAGAGGCCTTCGTCCTGCAGTGGATACAAAATGGCTGAAATGATGATGATGATGATGATGATATTTGTGGGGTAAGATGATTGGTTTAATGTTTGTTTGTTTTTAATCATTTCCAGTGTCTGATTTCTGGGAAAGAAAGCATTTGAATATTAATGAAATCCCCAGAGTTTACTTTGTCGGGAATTTGGGAGTACCTTAAATGCAAAATGGATTGTTATCTCTCATGGAGCACAATTCACATCATCAGGTTCTTTAACATTCCACTGCATTTTCGTTCGTAGTACAGTTAGTCCTCGTCTTACAACTGTTCGTTTAGCGACTATTCGAAATCACTGAAAAAAAAGGGATTTATGACTGATCGGTCACATGATCAAAATTCAGGCGCTTGACAATTGGCATTTATTTAGAACGACTGCAAGGTACCAGAGTCGTGATCGCTATTCCTGATTTTCCCAGCTGGCTTCCGACAAGCAAAGTCAATGCCGTGCCAGATTCACTTAATGACTGCTTGATTCATTTAACTGGCAAAAAAAAAAGGTTGCAGAATCAGGGTTGGCTCACTTAATAACCGCCTTGCTTAGCAACAGAAATTCTATTCCTAATTGTGGTTGTAAATCGAGGATTACCTACAGATAAGCTGTTTTAATGAGAAAGAACTCTCAAAATGATCAATTCTGCCTGGAGTCTTCCAGAAAAGTATTTAGAATTTAGAATAACAAGAGTTGGAAGGGACCTTGGAGGTCTTCTAGTCCAACCCCCTGTTTAGGCAGGAAACTCTACACCACTTCAGACAAAAGTAGATGGAGTAACGTGTTCGAATGCTGGGTAAAAACAACAAACAGATGCAGCAAAACCTAACATGTCCTTGCAGCATCTTTGGAAAGCTGTACAAATAAGGTTTGCAAGAGAAGCATTTGAGCATGAGTAAGAGCATCATACGCCCAAATACCTGAGTACAGTATCTGATTGTTGATCGTGGCTTTGATGGGATTCTGTTTTTAATATTATATTAATTTCACAAGCCTTTCAAACAGAGCAGGGTAGGGATTGTAAGCGGTGATTCGTTAAGTGCTATCTTAGGGAAGCCTGAGATGCCTAGATTTATGTTGAGCACGGTCCTCCGTGATGTGAATTCAGGTCGCTTTCAGGTCCATCTCATAGGGTTAATGGGGTTAATGCTTAACGCATTGTAAGCCGCCCTGAGTCTCCGGAGAAGAGCGGCATATAAATCAAAATTTTTTAAAAAAATGCAGTGGTGGGTTCCTCCCGGTTCGGCCGAGCCGGTAGCGGTGATGATATGACGTCACCGAACCGGTTCTCTTTGTTCGGGAGCTGGGCTCTCCTGCCCCCCTGTTATTCTTACCTTTTATTTGGCCCCGCCCCCAGTCTATTCGCTGCCTCCTGAGTCCCAGCTGATCGGCTAGAAGGAAAAAAACTGTTTAAACTCTTGTCGGGGGCTTCAAAGGGCCGCCCTACAGCTGATCAGTGTTAAAAGGCAGTGTGGTGGTAGACCAGTGTGCTCGAAAAACAAATGGGTAGACCGGTGCCTCCAAAAACAAATGAGTAGACCGGTGCCTCCAAAAACAAGTGAGTAGACCGGTGCCTCCAAGAACAAATGGGTAGACCGGAACGCTCCAAGAACAAATGGGTAGACCGGTTCAGTTCTGCAAGCAGTTAAAAGCCTGGTAGACCAGTACCTCTGCTATATCCTAAAGAATTGTCACATGACCATCAATCCACACCCACAAAATAAGCCACGCCCACAGAACTGGTAGTAAAAAAATTTAGAACCCACCCCTGGGTTAATGGGAATTGCAGTCTAACCCCTTTGGTGGGTGCCGACTTTCAACTGGCTGAGAATAATAATCAGAACTGAAGTTCACCATGGATGATGAGGGTCCTTCTTTATTTCCCACGGCCAAGTCATGCTGGGGATGGCCTTTTTCAATAAATTGGAGGGTACGTGGTTAGAAAAGGTATAGAGCAGTGGTGTCAAACTCGGAAGACCTGGAGGCTGGATCTGGCCCACAGGGTGTTTAGATCTGTCCCGTGGGGCTGCCCTGGAAACAGCGAAGGACCAGCCAGCGAAAACGGAGTTTGGGAAGTCTGCATGTGGCCTTCCCAAGCTCTGTTTTCGCTGGCAGAGGGTTGCAAGAGGCCATCACAGTCAAAAATGGAGCTCGGGAGCCTATTTTCGCTGGCAGAGCACTCAGACCACCATAGGTACCCCCGACACAAGTGACATTGAGCTGGCCACACCCACCCCGGCCCCCCAAGTTCAAACACAACCCTGATGTGGCCCTCAATGAAATTGAGTTTGACACCCCTGGTATAGAGGTAGGCTGTGAATCAGATGTTATTGTTGAATCAGGGATTGTTCTGGCTAGAGATGTGGGGCAGATGCTTGCATCCAAGGCTTTGTCTTGTGTTGTAAAGAAGAACTATTAAGAGCCTTGGTGGTGCAGCGGACTAAGTGCTGTTATGTAGCACTTAGCTGCCAGTTGCCTGCAATTAGTGCGAGTTCAAATCTCACCAGGCTCAACGTTGACTCAGCCTTCCATCCCTCCGAGGTAGGTAAATTGAGGACCCGGATTGTGGGGGCAATAAGCTGACTTTGTAGAAACACTGCTTATGGGGGGGCAAAAGCCCTAATAAGCAGGTATATACAAAAGAATGAAAGCTATTGCTATAAGTGCATTGTAAGCCGCCCTGAGTCTCCGGAGAAGGGCGGCATATAAATTGAACTAATAATAATAATATATAATGAGGAGAATTTAAACTACAGCTTGGCTAGAGAAAGTTGCTTTCAGTTTTTCTTTCTAAGTGAGAGTTTGCCTGTATTTTTGCCAAAGGGTGGAAATGGGAGACGCCTAATTAGAAGCACATTAGAAGTGGGAGATGTTTCCTGTCCAGGGAGGGTTGGCATCTTGGCAGGGAAAGATCTTAAAACATTTTTAGATGAATACACGGTCCATTAAATCGGTATCACGATTTAGAGCCCAACACAAGAGTAAACCGGCTCTAAATCATGATATTGAATGAATTAATGAATATTGATTTACATTGGGTTAGTGTTCTGACCTTTGGTTTATTATTAAGTGTAGGGGGGGGATTAAAAACACTGAACAGGAAATGGAAGACAGAGTGGTTTGATCACATTTTTACTCTGATTTCTATGAGTTTTTGTTCTTCATCAAATATCCTGTGCATAAAAACAAGTCACTCCATAGCAGGAAGCTTGTTTGAGCTGGGCTTGTATTGTTTCACTCCTGCAGTGTAACTGATTAGATATGGGTGGTGACCCCCAGTTATTTGGGGCTCCACGGGTGAAAAGCACAATTTTTTTTTCACACTTCAGGTCTTCTGCTCTTGAAATTATAAACTGCATCAACCAGGGTGGATTTGATTTAAATCAACTTGATTTAAATCATAATTTCTAAGAGCAACTGTCATCTCTGCTACTCCTTTGACCTTTGACTCACCGATAGTCCCAGTGTTGCAGAATATACAGCCTTGTGCTACATAACTAAGCTCCATTTCATGCTGAATAAACTAAATTATTTATGTATCTTAAATAGAAAATTATCTTACGATAGATTTTTACCCCAAAAGTTTTTTATTAAAATAAATTTGATAAAAATAAAAAAAATCTGATTTTTTTGATTTTTTAAAAAAAATCATTGATTTTTATCCACCCTGGCATCAACAGTTGATAGTACCAGGCAAAAATGCACTTATTGTGGGATTCGTTTTATTTCTGAGTCTTGTCATGTATTTGCGATGGTGCAGTGGTTAGACTGTAGTATTGCAGGCTAACTGCTCACATTGCCAGGAGTTCGATTCCTTCGATTCTGGCCAGCTCAAGCTTGACTCAGACTTACAGAACAGAACAGAATAATAGAATGTTATATTGGCCACCTCCAAGTTACCTCCTTGGATGGTCTGGATCATTTCAGAGTCTCTACACCCATGTCTCTACACCCACTTCTTGCACCGGGCACCAGATGGCACAACCTCACAGGCCCAGAATCTCTTGGTCAGACGGGCAGCCATATAAATTGGGCAGATAGATAGATAGCTCGCACAGATTCTGTACCTGCACTTGGAAGTTTGAGGAGCAAGCTCAAAAGACGTTGCTTCGGTAGAATAGAATAGAATAGAATAGAATAGAATAGAATAGAATAGAATAGAATAGAATAGAATAGAATAGAATAGAATAGAATAGAATAGAATAGAATTGAATTCTTTATTGGCCAAGTGTGATTGGAGACACATGGAATTTCTTTTTGGTGCATAAGCTCTCAGTGTGCATAAAAATAAAAATAAAATACATTCGTCAAGAATCGTAAGATACAACACTTAGTGATAGTCATAGGATACTAATAAGCAATCAAATCATACTAGGAAACAATAAAAACAATATAAGTTGTAAAGATACAAGCAAAATGGATACAGTATATAGTGGGAAGAGATAGGTACTAGTAAGTATGAGAAGAATAGTAATGCAGCCTTAGTAGTTAATTTGACAGTGTTGTGGGAATTAGTTGTTAAGCAGAGTGATGGCATTCGGGGAAAAAACTGTCCTTGTGTCTGGTTGTTCTGGTGTGCAGAGCCCATAGCGTAGAAATGCCTGGGAGAAGAAAACCCAAGGAAATCGGTGATTCTGAGATGACAACATCTCCCACATGATAATGTTGGGCAAGATGTTTCCAAGAATGTAATGTAAGAATAATTTTGCTAGATGAGGCCTCCAGGCAAGCATTTCGTTTCTCTCAAATTGACCAGCCAGAGGCCTCTGGCTGCTGGCAATGGAGAGAGAGAGAGAGAGAGAAACAAATCCCTCTGTTGTTATTCTTCGCTTGGTAACCGATATTTGGAAGCCTTGCAGACCTCAACATGGATTGAGTGTCACAAAATATTTTTAACCGTTTCTGAAACGGAAAGCGCTCGAGTTTTGCGTGATTTGGGTTGCTCTCCGCTGCCCTTTTTCCCAGTTGTATTTTATCCTCCTTCGTTTTTTAGGGTTTGGCAAAGAAAGCTATTCAGGATTATGTATGCACTGTAGATTTGTGGGTGTATCCTACAATGTAAGAGCATTATCTTGGCATTTTTATTCTTAATCCCTTCCCTAATGATACCTAATATGGAATTTGCTTCTTCTAACAACTACTGCATTGAGCTGATTTCTTAACTGAGCTGCCCACTGTGACCCCAGTATCATTTTCCTAGCTTGTTAGACCCCACAATCCCTTGTTCTCACCTGAACGTCATTGGCTTTACACTTAAACTGAAATTTGCTGTTGGGTGATCCTCTCTGGCTCTTCACAATCACAGTTGACTTCCCCACTCTGAATACAGGTAGTCCTCAACTTATAACCACAATTGGGACCAGAATTTCCATTGCTAAGCAAGGAGGTTGTGAAGTAAGTCATGTCCAATTTTACAACCTTTTTTTTTTTTTGGCCATAATTGTTAAGTGAATCACTTTAACTGTTAAGTGAATCTGGCTTCCCCCATTGCTTTGCTTGGCTGGGTAGGTTAGAAATAGCGATGACATGACCATGGGTCTGTAGGACATGGCCAGGCTGAGCCCGAAGGAGGAGTCAAATGCGTCATCAGTCTCGAGTCCCTTTGCATTCACAACAAGTCCGGCCCACCTTAAATTCCTTTGACTCTTATCTATCACCAATTTGCTTGGACCGTTAGTAGCTCAGATTCTTGTAGAAAACTTAAGCTTGCAATAAACCTTTACATTCATTTGAACTACTTGGATTTCCTGATTTCCCGCTCTTGACAGTGTCCTTGCAATAATTGTAAATACATGCTGGTTGCCAAGCGTCCAAATTTTGATCACATGACCATGGGGAATACTGCAATGGTCATAAGTATGAGGACTGCTTGTAGTGCTGTTATAACTTCGGATAGTCCCTAAATGAATGGTTGTAAGTCAAGGCCTACCTGTGGTTTGATGTTGTCTAAACATTTGGCAGGAATATCCACCATGATCTATACATCATGGTGAACAGCTCAAAGGTAAACAACCAAATTCTTCAGGATTTCAATAAAATAGAAGTTGACATCTGGCATTCCAAGCATACCAAAGAAAGGAATGGATATGGATGCAGCTGTTATTCCTATACTCCTTTACATTTTCAGCTATATAAAGGTGGACTCACACATTGCATAAATCTCCAGTGCAACCTTAACAGGTTCTTTGAACCCAAGTATTTTGATTTGTAAATCATAGCTTATGACAGGTACTCACATATCTTGCTTTATTGCCGCTTCATCAATATTGTGGGTTGGGGTTTTTTTTACAAGATCCTTCACCAGTAAAAAGATTACGACTTCTGGATGGTTAGCATTTTTTAGCAATAAAGCATTTTAATTAAGGTATGTACATTATGCTTAGTCATAATGCTATTGCACGCTTAATAGACTACAGTATAATATAAATATAACTTGTTTGGCCAATGGGAAACCAAAACATTTATGTGACTCGCCTTATAGTGATATTGCTTTATTGCAGTGGTCTGGAACCAAACCCACAACATTTTTGAGGTACACCTGTACATGTCGTTGATTTGTTCCAGCAAAATATAGGTCAATAATAATTTGTCAAATGGATAGGCTGCCCAACTCTTAGTGACTCTGGGTGGTTTACAATGGTTAAAACCTTTTTAAAAACAGAGACAACCCCCCCCCCAAAATATCACAAGACAAAGGAACAATGATGACAAAGAAAATAAACCCAGAGAGCAGTATAGAGGAAGAAAGGAATATTAATTATCCTCTTCAAAGGTTGTGTTTTCTTTTAAACAGAAGCTAAAGACATTCACCGAACACTAGGGGACCAGACTCCCTTGTGACTTGTTCTAAAAATGAACTTTGTTTTTCTTTTAATTCTTGGGCTTTTTAAAAAAATAATACATCATTTTGTTTATTTTATTTACCATGTTTTCCCGAAAATAAGACCCTGTCTTATATTATTTTGAACCCCGAAATAAGCGCTTGGCCTTATTTTCAGGGAGGTCTTATTATTTTGGGGTGCGTGGAGCAAGATGGGGCTCCTCTTGCCATCTTACCTGATTTCCAGCTCTGTCTCCCTAACGCTAACCAGAGGAAATGGCGGGGACTGGCTGTGCATGCAGGGAGGGCTTATTTTCAGGGAGGGTTTATTTTATTGCATGCACTCAAAAGCCCGATTGGGCTTATTATCAGGGGATGTCTTATTTTGGGGGGAAACAGTATTTATAGAAACATGATTTTCTTTTTGTATGCTACACTGGATGACTCCAAGGAGAGAATAACATTTAAAAAATGAAAATAATAATAATAGCATAAAATAGTTTATGACAGTGTCTTTGATTGGATGCCAGAATAAATTTTTAAAATAGATCTGGGGCAGATGCAACAGGGATGCAGATCAGTTCTGTATTTTCTCCTGTGCTCTGAAGCCTTTTGTTCTCAAGAGAAAGATTTCAGAAAGAATGAAACCAGGAGATATTTGCTTAGGTGAGTTCTTATATACAGGTAATCCTTGACCTGCAACCACAATTGAACCCAAAATCTCTTTTGCTAAGCGAAACATTGGTTAAGTGAATTTTGTCCTGCTTTACGCCCGTTCTTGCCACAGTTGTTAAGTGAATCCCTGCAGCTGCTAAGTTAGGAACATGGTTGTTAAGTGAATCGGGCTACCCTATTGACTTTTCTTGTAGGAAGGTCGCAAAAAAGGGATTGCATAACCCTGGCACACTGCAACCGTCATAAATACGAGTCAGTGACCAAGACTCTGAATTTGGATCACGTGACCATGGGGGTGGGTCAATGGTCGTAAGTGAAAAACGTCACTTTTTTTCAATGCCGTTTGTAACGTTGAACGGACACTAAATGAATTGTAAGTCGAGGACTCCCTTTAGAAACTGTAGATTTAGAAGTCCCTCTAATGTTATTTAGAACTGCAGAACTGAAGAAAAAACCATTGTACCAACCTGCCTTCCATTGAGGACTTGTATACTGCACGAGTCAAAAAGAGGACTGTGAAAATATCTACAGACCCCTCACATCCTGGACATAAATTGTTTTGACTTCTACCCTCAAAACGACACTATAGAGCTCTGCACACCAGAACAACAAGATACAAGGACAGTTTTTTCCCAAACGCCATCAACTCTGCTAAAAAAATAATTCCTTCAACACTGTCAAATTAACTACTAAGGCCATATTACTATTCTTCTCATCCTTACTAGTACCTATCTCTTCCCACTTATGGCTATATCTATGTTGCTTGTATCTTTATGACTTATATTGTTTTTATTGTTTGCTAGTATGATCTGATTGCTTATTAGTATCCTATGACTATCACTAAGTGTTGTATCGTATGATTCTTGGCGAATATATTTTATTTTTTCTTTATGTACACTGAGAGCCTATGCACCAAAGACAAATTCCTTGTGTCTCCAATCACACTTGGCCAATAAAGAATTCTATTCTACTCTACTCTACCCTACCCTACCCTACCGTACTCTACTCTACTCTACTTTACTTCAGGGCTATTCACAGAAAACGTGGGTGGGTCCTTAGGCCTCCGTACGTGGAGATTTCTAGGTTTGCTATTCTGACGTGTGATCATCCAAATGGACCTTTTGTCTTTCCACTAGTTTTGCAGCCCAAGGTGTGGCTAGTTGTATTCGATTTCAGTGCTTCTATTCACATTGGGTAATAATTGTGCAAGCCTGTGGTGGAGAGAGGAAGCTTGTAAGGAAATCAACAGAGCCAGCGGGGAAAATCCTTCTCTTTACCTTCTCCCTTTAATCCGTAGCACATCCCGAGTGGAGATACAAGATCATGAGCCGTTCCTGGGTTGACTCATTCAACTTTCCATTGTTCTTTGGTTGCCCTTCACAGTTTTAATTCCAAACTGCAACCTTTTGGGGAGGGAAGATTTTGCGCTAAAGCAATAGCTGAAGCAAGTTGTAAAATGTTGCACAACAGGTTTCCTGGCTTTTAAGCACGATCATAACTTAGGGAAGGGGCAGGCTAAGATCTTGAAATAGCAACCTTGGCTTTTCTTTATAGGAATGAAATGTGTGTTTCAGGAACTTCTGGATCTAATCTCACGAATTTAAAAGGAAAACGGCCTGCTTTAAATTAGCCTCGAGGGCTAATTTATATTTGGATAAACGTACTATATTTGGAACCCAAGGAAAAGTGCAATGAAGCCATTTTGGTCATTTAAAGCAGCCATGTCGTCTCCCAAGCTCACCGGAAGAAAACACGGCTGCTTTAGCCATTTGAAGAGAATTGCTATGAAAAGTGTTTCAAAGACCTCTTTTGGACTTGCACAGCCTTCGTCAACAGGAGACTATTTTCTGGGTGTTACTCTTTATAGTGGAAGAGATGACATAGTTTGCAGTCAATCTGAGTAGCTTGGCCTGCCTTAACTGGCATGTAGTTTTGACTCTGTCCTTAAGAGCACTGAAAAACCTAGGACAGGGGTGTCAAACTCGTGATGTCATAGTGTTGTCACGTGACGTATCAGGACTTTTTTCCCCCTTTCGCTAAAGCGGGCATGGGCGTGACGCATCTGACGCATAACCTAGCACGGTGATGGCTAACCTTTTTGTCATTGTGTGCCGAAAGTGTGTGCACGTGACAGCACGCACTTGTGCCTGCACCCACAATGCAATGCGTGTATGACCCCCCCCCCCACACAACCTCCCACACATGCGCACGTGACATCCCCCTCGCCCTGTTTTCAGCCTAGCAGGCCTCCTTGCAGCCTTTTGGGTCCCAGGAGGCTGCAGGGAGGCCTGCCAGGCCCAAAATGGGCCGTGGGGTGTGTGTGTGGCAACCCCTCCCCGTGGCCCGTTTTTGGTCCCAGGAGGCTGCAGGGAGGCCTGCTAGGCCCAAAACGGGCCGTGGGGGGTGTGTGTGGCAACCCCTCCCCGTGGCCCGTTTTTGGTCCCAGGAGGCTGCAGGGAGGCCTGCCAGGCCCAAAACGGGCTGCATGGGGGGGGGCGACCACCACGCTCTGTTTCCACGCATGCGCATGCAGGTCTCGCCATGTGCGCATGTCTCCCACATGCCCTCGCACATGTGAGGCAGAGACCTGAAAATCAGCTGGACAGCAGGAGGCGCACACGCCTGCAGGGTGGAGCTGAGCTGGGCGACGGCTTGCGTGGCGGCAGAGAGGGTGTGCCATAGGTTCGCCTTCACGGACCTAGGAGATAAATTGGACTAAAAGATAAGTCTCTTTTAGCAGTAATAGGGACTCCATGCTCTGTGTCTTACAAACCCAACGCATTTCACACGGTTGTCGTTATGGGGAAAATAGGAGGAGGAATATATTTATCACATTTGAGTTGTTTATAAAAATCATACAGGTGGGGTATAGATAACATAAATAGAACTACAATTGTATTGGGTTTGATAAGGGCTTTTGATAACATCTTCCGCAATTTGAGCATTACTTTCTTCCTCATCATGCTGCAAACATTAATATTTTGCCTCAAACTTCAAGACAGTGGCACCTTGGTACTCCACTGCTTTGAAACACATCAAATTTAGTACTTAATGCATTTTGACCCAAATTTTTTGTCTCAGTACTGATCGTTTGTTTGGTACTCAACGCACAAGCTACAACTTGTCGGTGTCAGCCTCCTTGTGACTCATTACATTATTCCTTATGAGAAAAAATTATTCGGTGCTCATCGTTTTGGGTATTCATCATACTTCCCAGAACCAATAACAATAAGTACCAAAGTACCACTGTATATTATTTTGGGGGGGAGGCATAAATGATGGGGTGAATCCAGCCATTGGAGCTTATATCTTAACCATGTGCAAACCTCATCAGTTTGCCAAACTATACAAGGTATGAACCCACTCGCTGCTCTCTTGAAATTCTTAAGATATCTCTTCTGAAGTGTGATTCAAGGGTTGAGTCTCTAACCAAGCTTTCAAAAGAACTGAAGTTTGCCTCTGTCTCTGGAAAACATCATTAACATGTCACTTTCCCCCCCCCCTCAATTTCTCATAGATATTCTCCATTTTTGCCTTCGCTACCTGTGGTGGATACAGTGGGAAGACATCTATACTGCTCACCTGTAAAAGTAAGGAAAATGTCACCTGGAGCCAGGATTTCTTCTATCCTTTCAGGTGAGAGCATGCCGCTTTTTAAAATCCAGTTGCTTGTTCTTCGGTGTATCTGCCTGTGATCAAGAAAAATGATTGTGGAAGATGACAGTTAGTTTTAAAGATAACAACATGGAGATAGAGCTGGTCTTCGGCCAGTCCTGCCCTTTCCCACAATCTGCCTTCTGTGGTTGCTGTTCGGGAAAAATTGGAGGTTTGGTTAAGCCATCTGGAGTTCCTGGTGGAAAGACAGGATCTGAATCAGATAAATGAGCGCATAAATATTTTTGTTGGAGAGGTTACAGTAATCAGGAGACACATGGTTACAATATCCTGTGGCAGCTGAATACTTGGAAATAATTCTCAAAATCAGTTGCACAACCCCCCCAAAAATAAGTGTAACTTTCATCATCCATTTTCAAACACTTTTTAGCAAATGCCACTTTTTCCTCGTGGCATTTGGCATATGGAAAGCATTTGGTATCGGGGGGGGGGGAATTGCTTCCAATCTTTTTGATCCCAAGTGGCTGAGTACTATGCAGAGAGTCCTCACTTACCAACTACTTGTTCAGCGATCACTCAAAGTTGTGACAGTGCTGAACAAGAGGGCCTTAACAACCGGTCTTCAAAGTTTTGGCCGTCACACCATCCCCATTATTTGGGCACTTAAACAACGGTTGCGGTACATTACAATCACAGGATCGCCTTTAATCCCTTCCCTGCCATCTTCCCATAAGCAGCCAGGAAGCTTCCTGGGAAGCCAGGAAGTCACAAGCCACTTTGATAAGACCCCAAACTTTGCTGCATTTGTGTAGTGTTATGCCATCCATTTCCCTGGGCTCCCTGCACTCACATGGCATGATGCCATTTATTTCCCTGGCCTCACTGTGGTCAAACGGTATTGTAGCACCATCCTTTCCCCTGGCCTCCTCCAGTTTGCAAGTGGCCTGTGCAAGCCTCCCACCCACCCCTGTAGCACCCCCTCCCCAACGGCCGGTGGATGCTCCTTACCTGGGACTCCCATCATTTCCTGCTTAATGAGCTGCATATCTTGGGATTACGATGGCAACCAGGATTGTCATGGCTAAGCGATGCATTCACATGATGTGGTGCTTTCTGACAGCATTTCTTAGTGACGGCAATCCTGGTCCCAACTGCTGTTGTAACCTGAGGACTATCTGTGTCCTGCCCAAGTATTTTCAGATTTAAATATAAAATCTTCTGCATAAAAACACACCTGATCTGAAAACACTTAAAGAAACTTGGATCAGTACAAAAAATTGCTGGAGACAAAGAAGCTTCCCTCTTTGTGGGAATATATTCTGGTAGAAAAAGGTGGACATTCCCAGCGAATCAAAATTATGTTGAAATTATGACACACCCATTACTTTGCAAGTCCTGCTCTTGTATACTCACTTTTGTATCTCTGAGGTAAGTACCGGTATGTAAGTTGCAACCAGAATTTTTCCTTTTGGGACTAATGGAAAAAGAACTGGAGAAAAAAATTGGAGCTTTGTTACTATATATGTTGACAGCAGTAAGACCTATTGTATGCACAAAAATGGGAGGACACTTTGATACCTACCATGGACGAATGATTGCAGAAGTTGGTGGAGTTGGTGGAATGGCTAAACTGACCACTTTGATTAAGTACTTTTGTTTCCACATGGAAACCATTTCTGAAATTTCGTGCTTGATGTGGAAAAGAATGTACTTTTGACTTTGGGTTTTATAGATTAGATTGATAGATCTTTATAGAAATGGCTTGTTCATGTTATTATGGAAAAACAAAAAGCTGTGATTTGATGCTAATGCCTTATTTTACTGCAACAGGGGGAGTCGGAGGTCAGTGCTTCTTTTTCTTTTCTTTTCCCTACCTTTCCTTGCTTCTCTTCCCCCTTTCCCTTCCCTCCTCATTGTTCTTTTATTTACTTTTGTATTTTGTATTTTATAATACTTAATTAAAAAAAATGTTTGAAATAAATTGCAATATTTTTGCATGGGCAAAGACATGTAAGTGTCAGCTTTTTCTTCTTGTCACCAGGTTGAACAAAATTTCCTTTGGACCTCTGGGCTCAGGAGTAAATTGCAACAATACTTGGCCCAAGCCCAGCTACTTGGTGGGAGATTTCTCCTCCTCAGCGGAGTTCTTTGTCACTTTTGCAGTTCTGGTGTTCCTGTACTGCATTGCAGCCTTAATTCTGTACCTCGGTTACATGCACTTGTATCGAGGTGCTGGAAAACTCCCCATGATTGTAAGTCAACATGATTTGGCTTTTTACATTGTTTTTCTGTTATTTATAGCATTGGCTGGGGGGGTATAGCAATAGCACTTAGACTTATATACCACTTTACAGTGCTTTTACAGCCCTCTCTAAGCGGTTTACAGAGTCAGCCTATGGCCCCCAACAATCTGGGTCCTCATTTGACCCACCTCGGAAGGATGGAAGGCTGAGTCAACCTTGAGCCTGGTGAGATTCGAACTGTCAAATTACAGGCAGCCGGCAGTTAGCAGAAGTAGCCTGCAGTACTGCCCTCTAACCACTGCACCACTGTGGCTCTGGTGTGCATATTTCATGGATGGAAAAAAACCCCATGACTCGTTTATCCCTAAGATTAATTTATTGAGCGTATAGTTTTGTTTTGTTTTTACTAATAAAGGAGAATATTTGTAGCTCAGGGTTGACATAAGGGTCAGGATCCTTGGTGACCTCTGAGTTTGCTTGTTTTCTTGCAGAGGTTTCATTACCCAAACTAGGTAACTGTTTTATTTTTATTTATTTATTTTTAATTTATATCCCAAATTATTTATTTTTATGAACAGTCAAGGCATACATAATACTCCCTTCTCCTATTTTTCCCCACAAGAATCCTGTGAGGTTTATTGGACTGAGACAGAGGGACTGGCCCAAAGTCACCCAGCTGGCTTTCTTGCTTAAGGCGGGATTAGTCTCCCTTCTTTTTGTCAACAAGCTTTCAAAAGCGAACAAGGCTTCTGCCCAGTGGTGAAATCCACATTTTTTTTACTGCTGGTTCTGTGGGCATGGTTTGGTGGGCGTGGTGTGGTTTGGTGGGCGTGGCAGGGGAAGGATACTGCAAAATCTCCATTCCCTCCCTACTTCTGGGGAAAGGATACTGCAAATCTCCATTCCCCCCCCCCCACACTCCTGGGGGAAGGATATTGCAAAATCTCCATTTCCACCCCACTCTGGGACACAGCCACAGGTGGTATTTGCCGGTTCTCCGAACTAATAAAAATTTCCACTACCGGTTCTCCAGAACCTGCCGGATTTCACCCCGCTTCTGCCCTTTGTTGCTGGAAAGGTGGGGTAATTAAAGTGAACATATGGTTATTTAACTGAGGCTGCTTTATTAATCTTGAGCAGTCCAAGGATTTATCATAACTGGGGCTTTCGTCATTCATTTACCCCCCACTGAATCGCATGTCTCTTTTTAAAAGCCTGTTTTTAAAAGTACATTTTAAAAGCCATTATTCTAATGATATTTCTCCAGTGCGAATATACACTGCTCAAAAAAATAAAGGGAACACAAGCAGAAGACATCCGAGATCTGAATGAATGAAATAGCCTTATTAAATACTTTGTTCGTTACATACAGTAGTTTTGTGTTCCCTTTAGTTGTTTGAGCAGTGTATAAACTACTGTATGTAAAGAACAAAGTATTTAATAAGGCTATTTCATTCATTCAGATCTCGGATGTCTTCTGCTTGTGTTCCCTTTATTTTTTTGAGCAGTATATTTCCCTCTATTAGAAGATAAATGTTATAGGGAACACAGTTATTTTGAATAAAAGCAAGAAGAGTGTCAGGTACAAGCAACCAGAGCCACTTGTAAATAGCTAAAGTCAGCAACTTTATTGCCTGTTGCCTATGTTACAAGAATCTCACCAGACTGCTTGCCTTCCACTGGGAATGAGCAGGTAAGGCTTCATGGATCTTGGAGCAGGTCAAACTTACGCTGCTTATTGCTGTGCAAGGACTCCAAGCTAGGGCCTTGCTTTACCCCTCCTTCCAGCATAACTGGCAATTCCCCAATAAAAGATATTTTTTTTAAGCCCTAAGATTCACTTGCTCACTCTTGGTGAATTTTGTAAAAACCTAGCTTTCCTCTTATCTCTGTCCCTTGCTCTATGCCTTTTGTGAGTGTGCCTAGGCTCTATGCCCAGGCAGCTGGGTGCAATGGAACAGTTAACTCTGATGCTAAGAACAGATCCTGCATCCTTCAGAGAAATATCTAACCATAATAGTAAATCTTTCTTCCTCTTTCTCTTGCCGCCGGATTCCAGGAACTGTGGTGAGTGGCATTTTTTTCTGTAGATCAAAAATGCATCCTGATCAACAAGGCAGCGCCTGCGATAGATGTTTGCTAGCACGCCCAACCGCTCAAATTTTGCATTCAGAAAGTTTGGGCCATTCTTTGGTCAATAAGTTTTTGATGGATCCCAGAGTTATGACATGGTAAATGTTAGTCCTTGAAATGGTAGAATCGATCTACTTGATCTTTTTTTTTTTCCTGAAGCCTCTTATCTTTCCTCCTTCTCCAGGACTTCATCTTTACAGTCATCATTGCTTTCCTGTGGTTGGTCAGCACATCGGCCTGGGCGAAGGCACTTGTCGATATCAAAGCATCCACCGGCCCCAGCATAGTTACGGGAAATGAGTATTGTACTTCACAGCCTGGGCTTTGCCATTTCAATGAAATCAGGAGGATGGGATCCTTGAATGTGTCTGTGGTACGTAGGCAATGGGGTACAGGGGGGAAGGAACGGGGAATGGGCAGGGCTGCCATTGATATGAGGTTGCCAAAGATTCTTGGTCAGTCTCTGTTGGAGATAGAATACTAGGCTAATAATGCAGCTGAAACCCTAACCCTAACCAGAGGTGGGCTGCTGGGGGTTCGCAGGGGTTCGGGAGAACCTCTAGCTAAGTTTCTGTGCAGTTCGGAGAACCCCCAAATCCCACTCCTGGCTGGCCCCGCCCCCTCCCCTTCCAGGAGTCCCCACGTGGCCCGTTTTGGATGCAGGTAAGTGCAGAGTGCGCGCAGAGCCTCGGGGAAGGCAAAAAACAGGCCTACCGGAAGTTCAGGAAGGTCAGAAACGGGCCCGTTTCCGGCCTCCAAAGGGCCTCCGGAGCCTGGGGAGGCCATTTTCACCCTCACGGGCTTGAAGAAAGTCTCCAGAGCCCGGGGAGGGCAAAAACACGCGCCCCCCCCCACTATGGTGCAGGAAGCCGACATGGCCACGCCAACACAGCAACCGGGCAGAGAACCCCTTGCTAAAATTTTTGAAGCCCACCCCTGACCCTAACCCTAGCTGAAACTAGCAGTAGGGTTGAAGTTAAACACGAATTTAGGAACCTTATCTTATTTTGACTTTTCCTTAATTCTGACCTCCTGTTTTTCATGTTTTTCACTTTCTTGACCATCACATATATCTTCTAAGCAGCAGCTGCTGGGAAAGGAACAGAGAGCAGAATTCTGAATTCAGAAAGGGCAGGGGGGGGTGTTCTTTGAAAGGGTGAGGGGGCTTGGGAAGTGGGCAAAGGGCGCTTCCAGGTACCAGGTTATTCAGGTTGCCCAGGCGGCTCTAGCTAAAACATCAGAAATAAGAGTTCTCTGTATTTATTTAGGAACATGCCTCTCTGAGGTGTGTTTCGTACTAGAGCGTGTTTGGGCATGCTTGAAATTTGAATTCATACACAACTCTTTAGGACATGGTGTGGAATATGAAAATTGGATGGGTTCCATAGGCGCAACTTGGAAAACTTTTGGGTTCTGAAAGTTTTAGAAGTTTATGGTTTTGGAAAGGTGGCGTGAGTTTTGTAGGAAGCACTCTACAAGCAGTCTTCAACTTGTGATCGGTCACTTAGTAACCATTGAAAAATTATGATTGACACCCCCTCCCCAAAAAGGTACTTATTCCCCAGTTTTGAAGTTCCAATGGCTGCTCTGCCCCCTGCAGGCCAGTAATTGCATTTCAGGCACTCGGCAAACTGGCTTCCCATTTATGGCTATTTGCAGTCCTTGAGTCACGTGACTGCAGTTGGTGACATTTTTACTGAAAACTGGCATTTACTTCCAGTTTCTGGCAAAAACGCCCCACGGCGAACATTGGGTTTAACTTAACACCCATAGTGTTCATTAATGTTTGGTATCACTTGTTTCAGTTGTTGTAACTTTGAACAGTCAACTAAACAAACTGTTGTAAGTGGAGGACTACCGGTATTTTTATATTGGTGTTTTTCAGACTTGGCAATTTTAAAGGTGTGAGTGCTGGAGGATTCTGGGAGTTGAAGTCCTTGCATCTTAATATTGCCAAATTTGAAAAATATTGTTTTAGAACATCGATGCAGTATCTATTGTGGTCCCAAGAAGTACAACTTTAAAAATATACAGGTAGTTCTTTTGACTTACTTAGCTTTTGTCGCTAAGTAATGTGGGTCGAGTCACAATTTTATGAGCTTTTTACCATGGTCGTTAGCAAATGACCTGGTCGTTAAATTCCACCTTCCATTCTCACCAGGAGCAGCCTCTGTTCCCACGGGAAAGAAAGTCACCTAGCCAAAACAATCCTCACTATCTATTTGCTCCTTCCCCCCACCTTAAGAATGTGGCGAGCCCGGAAACCCCCCCCACCCCCCCACTACATAGTAAAGAGAAAGAAAAGGAATGAATGAGTATACTAGAGAGCTAAATAAATTGGCTACACAAATGTCAAATTCGGGCTCGACATAGAGCCCTTTGGAGTTGGAAAAGAAATCTAGGATGTGTTTATTTGTTAAAATCAGGAATATTTCAGGGGGAAAATGGTAGGCCAATTTCTCAGGAAGGTGGCCATGATGAAATGCCGAAATGCTGAAGCAGATAACATTCATCACAACGTTTTGTAACTGGAGACACATTTTCTTTGGCACGGATGCCAGCAGCTCCTGCAAAGACCCAGGAGGGCCATGCTGTCAAAATGTCATGCAAATAAAGGGAGCCAATTTTATTTTTAGGAAGAGCATATTCTGAGCCTTTCCATTTTGATTGCTAGCTGCTTTCCATGGGTTGAGCCTGTGGCAAGGTGAGGGCGTATCTTACTTTCATTTCCTGATGTGAAAACAGCTGGCAAACATGCCACGTGTTTTTAACCATCTATTACTCAAATGTCGGTCATGCAGTTCTGGGGGAATTAAGATGCCTCATTGGGGTGCTTCTGGGACCTTGTGCAAACTATGATTTGCTCACCCCCTGGAAATACACGGGCAGTTATTACAGAAAGTGGGTCATTCCATGTCAAGTGGTCTGGGGGTTCCCTGCTTGATCATCATGGATTTCGATGAAATTTGGTGTGAACATGCACACACATCCCCCAATGAACATTGGTAAAGTGTTACGTGTGCCAATGCAGTACTTGCGGAGATATAGTTATTTCCCATACTGCAGCCTTCTACAGTAGGACTCTGAGGTTCCAGCAATTTTGAGACATAATATCTCAAAGCCTTGGTGGCGCAGCAGACTAAAGCACTGTTAAGTAACACCAGCTGCCTGCAATTACTACAAGTTCAAATCTCACCAGGCTCAAGGTTGACTCAGCCTTCCATCCTTTCGAGGTAGGTAAAATGAGGACCCGGATTGTGGGGGCAATAAGCTGACTTTGTATAAAAAAGAACACCGCTTGGGGCCCCCCGAAAGTCCTACTAAGCAGGTATATACAAAAGTATGAAGGCTACTGCTTAACGCATTGTAAGCCGCCCTGAGTCTCCGGAAAAGGGCACATATAAATTGAACCAATAAATTATCTATCTATCTATCTGTCTGTCTGTCTGTCTGTCTGTCTGTCTGTCTGTCTGTCTATCTATCTATCTATCTATCTATCTATCTATCTATCTATCTATCTATCTATCTATCTATCTCCGGCAATATTTTGTTGAGAGAAACAAAACTTGGCCATCATTAAAACTTTTTGTGCTTCCATTTGAAATGAACTGGGCTGCTTAGGCCTAAAAATCTTTTACCTTTCCTGCTTTCTGTTTCCTCTTAGGTCGTTGGCTTCCTCAACCTGATTCTGTGGGCCGGCAGCGCTTGGTTTGTCTACAAGGAAACCCACCTACATAGTCCTCCCTCCAGCGCTTCTCCGAACGCAACCAGTTCCCAGTCTCCTTCAGGGATGTGAAGGGCCTGAAAAGGCCTTGGATATGGAAAAGCACCTCTCACCTCAGGATGATCCTCACGGCTGTCCCCTCCCCTCCCCTCCTCCATTGTGTAATTGATGTGTGAAAAATCGATGGGTTTCATGTTTTCGCTCCCACGCCGGGGCCAGAACCAAAAGTGACACCATACACGAGAGAACCATTACGCTGCACAAAAGCTTGTTCTCTGCATTGGAAAAAAGAGGGTTTCGTGTCTCAGGTTCGAAGGCTCCCCCACCCCCATGTTAATAATAAAAAGTTGAGCAAGCAGCATTTCAATTGATTGAAGGCAGCTTGTCTTGTGTGTGATTAGAGTTGAGTTGTCCCACTCGGGTTATGAAGTGCCACCTCTTTATCAGTGTATGCTTCCTTAGAAGGACGTCCCCCCTGAATTCAGTGGGGCTGACTGTCAAGTAAGCATGCTTAGGATCTCCCCTCTGGATTCCCCCAGAAGGGAGTTGCATTTAAACTGTCCAGTTTTATACAGATCTTGCCTTTCTGTGACTGCTGTCCAGAATGCATAAAATGCCTGGGCTTTGCAGTCAGTTTACGTGGAACTCCAAATAACTCTTAACCTTCACATTTGTCTCTCTTGAAAATTCTTTTAAAACTAGAAAAGGTAGAATGCTAGTAGTTGGTTTCCCTGCCCCCCTCCCTCCCCCCCCAGTCTCACCTGCAAAGACTTGGCTAACATGGCACAACTTGAAGCTCCACAGCCACCTGCATCCCCTCCCTCCCTCCCTTGGTGCAACAGTTCTAAAAGAGGCCACTTAAATTGTAATCCTGAATGTTGTTGAATATTGTGAGACCCACGGGCAGTAATCTTCCAGATTGTATTTAATTAGCTTTTTAATGACACTTGAATTCAGATTAGGTTTTAGCTTGGCCTGGACTTCTCTGCTTCTTTTCACAAGCTGGAAGGGGGTCTCCTCAAATGTCACTCACTGGCTTAGCGTGATTCGAAAATAACGGTGCAACCTTAACGCAGGAAGGCAGTTAATTCTGCTGATGAATTCAGGGAACCTGCAGGAAAGGTGATATCTGGACCCGGCTCCCAATTTGTTGAAAGGAACCCTAAACAAAGAGTTTAATTTCTAGTCCTTCTGGCAGTCAAGACATCCTGTAGAATAGGGATCAGCATCACTCAAGGCTGTGAATTTATGCTTCTTCCTCTTAAAATATGTTCGATCCAACCCAAAGCAAAATCTGTATGCCAAAGAATTCAGGGCTTTATGTAAACTGTACAGAAGCATGAAAAAAAAATATCATACCACAAAGGAGTTTGCAATTGCTTATTTTCTGTCAAGCGCCAGGAAATTCAGGAGATCCAGACAGTTCAAATGGGTATAAAGTTTTACTGTAAGCTTGAGCTCATTACAAGAATCTGAACTACTAAGGACCAAGGGAAATTAGCGGGAGATAAGAATAGAAGGAATTCAAGTTGGGCTGGACTTAGATCTCTTGTGGGCACGAAAGGACTCGAGACTGATGACGTGTTTGACCCCTCCCTCAGGCTCAGCCTGGCCATCTCCTACATTTTCTGGGTAAATGTACATTTTGTGATTGCAGAATTTGGTGTTGGGTTTGGGGCTGGTGGTTTTTCTGACATAATTTTCCAGAGATCTTGGTTTCAAAACTCTCATCCAAATATTTGGTCTTAATTTTCCTTTTAAAATTGGCTAGAAGTTGAGGTTCTGTTTGTCACGATGTCAAATACCAGAAACAGAGAAGGCAGGATCTCTGGAAGTGAAAATGTATCTTGCATGGTTTTTATTTTTTATTCTAACTATCGATAGGAGAGAATATTTGTAGTTCAAGGTTGAATTGTAAGAGTCTTGGTGCTCTCTCAGCATGATGTTGTTCTTGTAAACGTTTCATTGCCACACTAGGTAATCTTATCAATGCATTTATGCTAACTTTTATCATTGCTGTGTAGGAATTTGCCCCATTCACTGCTCTTCTGTTGCCTTGGTTGTTGTCTTTACTAACAACTTGCTTTTGCAAGGTATGTGGTTGTGGAAATCCACAAAAGTTTCCAATTGCAAACTTACGTAAAGGACACGTATGTGTTCTTTGGATTGATTCTTAAAGTAATGGACAATGCGATCAGCCACGTATCAATTTTTCCTCTTGATTCCTATTCATGCCTAGATCTTAGGGTGCTTGTATGAGTTTTCCCCTTTTAATATAATTTGCATTTACTTCCTTCATGGCCTTTATTGGATTTACAGTTGTTTTCATAGTAAGATGTTGCAATTAAACCTTCAATTTTTATATTTTGTTAGGAACAGCACCTAATCTCCCCACCCCCCAACAGTCTATACCAGTGGTTCCCAACGTTTTTTGGGGCCATGTCCCACCTAAGCATCTCTAACATCCCGATGCCCCCTCCCCCCGTGACATATAATTCTTACTTTACTCAAAAAATGAACTCTACTCACACGGAGGAAGCCTAAAAGGCCATTAATTTGGTTTAAACAAGGTTCAAATTGCCTCCCATTAAAAATCAAATTGCCCCCCTGTTGTTTTGTTTTTTTTAATTTGATTTATATGCCGCCCTTCTCCGGAGACTCAGGGCGGCTTACAATGTGCTTAGCAATAGCCTTCATCCTTTTGTATATTTATACAAAGTCAGCTTATTGCCCCCACAAACTGGGTCCTCAATTTACCTACCTTAGAAAGGATGGAAGGCTGAGTCAACCTTGAGCCTTGGCGAGATTCGAACTTAACAGTAATTGCAGACAGCTGGTGTTAATCACAATGCTATCAGTCTGCTGAGCCACCAGGCCCTAGAGTTCTGGACCTCTTTTAGAAGTCAGACCTTATTACAAGTAGTCCTCACTTAGTGACCACAATGGAGGTCATTGCCAGCCTTCCTGGTAAAACAGACAAGGAAACATAACCAGGAGAGCAAATTCTACTTTATTATAAGGCTCCGTTAACAGATTCTTGCAAGTCTGAAAGGACAACTCGCCTGCCATCTCTTTTACAGCTTGGGAAGTTAAGAAGGATCCTTTCTGAGTTTCTTTCTCTGCCCGTTGTGCAGCTGAGGGCTGTACCCTCTTTTATCTGGTGGTTCTCAAGGCTGCATCTCTCTCCAGCCCATCCCCTCTCCAAAGTCATTCCCACTTGCCATTACATTTGCTAAGCGAAACATCATGTGACTGCAATGGGCTTACAGTGTCGCTTTCTGTTCAGTGGTTAAGTGAAACATGATATGATGAACAACTTGCAATTTTACCGCTGGCTTCTGCTTATTGGAAGCCGGCAGTGAAGTGCGCATGTGACTGTGGGACATTGCAGCAGTTGTAGATTCAAGGACTGGTGTAAAGTGACTTTTTCAGTGCCGCTGAAACTTCAAAAGGCCTCTAAACAGGACAGTCATTAAGTGAGATCTGCCTGTAAGTAATCTTCAAAAGGTCTCTAAACAGGACAGTCATTAAGTAAGATATACATGTAAGTAATCTTCCCTGACCCATCCTATGTTTTCCTGGATATCTGCAATTCTTTCTTTGGCCAGTTGGTGGTGTTAAAGGAAGTGGACGTTGACAACATTGTTGGTCGTGACCATCCTAGCTGTGAAAACTGACCTCTTCGCACACAAATCCCTGACCAACATTGAATGAAACTTCTTGAGGGTTGGGTGAAAGTATCCCAAAGAGACCAGAGGTGGGTTTCAGATATTGTTACCACCAGTTCGCTCACACACGCAACTTCTGCACATGCGCCCAGCCTCGAAAACGTGGCTAAATAGGATGACATAGAAACAGGGGCAGGTGGGCGTGGCCACCCGTGATCTCTGCTGCTGGTTCGGGTGAACCGGTCTGAACCGGCTGAATACCACCTCTGAAAGAGACCCTTTGGCCTAAATTTGGAAGGCAAATACCAACGGGTGGGTGAAATTGCATCTCCTATTACATTGCAGACGTGAGGGGACGTTTAGAATCTTGGTCTACTCTAGGACAATGTCTCTCAACCTTGGCAACTTCAAGATGAATGGACTTCAACTCCTAGCTGAGGAATTCAGGGAACTGAAGTCCACACATCATAAAAAGTTGCTAAGGTTGAGAGAATCACTGATTTAGGATGTCGGGTTGACTTTCCTTTCCATAATTCCCCTAGGAGTCATCCCGGTGCAGCACTTTTCAGGGGCAGGATTATGGGAATGTCAAAATTATAACTGGCTTGTCCTCTTTTTCAGCTAATTCCATTTTCTGCTCTATTTGTTAAAATACCTTGCAGTTTTTCTACCACCAAACGGAAATGACAAAAACAAAAAAAAAAGTGCTAGTTACAACTCAGTGTATAGAGCAAAAGCTAACCACGAGAAAGACCATCTAGATTCAGGTCTTGTACAGGCAGTTCAGACACTGGATGCAATTAAAATCCCATTTAGCTGTGCAGATTTGCTGCTGCTTTCCTTTGAAATGCTGAAAGCAAGAATATTTGGAAGGAAAATAATGCTTCAATAAAATAGAGCTTTCTCTACTGTATATTTTAATCACTTGATAAGCAGAGCCCTCTCCAAAATCCCTGTAAGTAACACAAATAAAAGCTCATTTTACGGTATTGGCCAAAATTGTGGAAACTTTTTGGAAAAAGTGTATTTTCTAAAACTAGCTAATAATGCATATATGTAGAGAGAGAGAAAGAGGGAGAGAGAGAGTAATAGCATAAAATTATATATCAATGGAAAGATAATTTAATCAAGAATGTAATGCAATAACTTTTATGAAGGATTTGCTATTAGAATAGCAGTTACAGTATAAAGAAGAAAAGTGAAACACGTAGAAAAAACGAGGTATACAAAAATTATCACATCAGTTAATACTTAGTTGGGTAACCTTTAGCATGAATTACGGCCTTACAACATCTTCCCATGGAGTGAACCAAGTCTTTTGAGTTCTGCAGCTGTTATAATGTAAAACCAAGATGGAATGATGGCTTCTATTAACTGGGTTTTATTGCTGGGTCGCTTCTGACTAACAAGTTTCTTTAGTCGGTTCCATAGATTTTCAATTAGGTTAAGGTCTGGGCTATTCCCAGGCCATTCCAGCAGTGGAATAGGATTATCTTAAAACTCCAAAAAAAAAAAAAAAGTGTTATTAACCATCAAACCTCAAAAATACATTTTTCCCAAAAGGTTTCCACAATTTTGGCCACTACTGTATATGTTTTCCCTTCCCTGTATATAAAGCTGTCTGCCCTATTCATTCATTTGCAGGGAATTCCATGTTTTGCAACTATGGCCTTATATTCCTGATCAGCTTGAACACATTTGGAATTGCAGTTGATGTGCCAATATATGCCTTTTGCATCTTGTTATATTGGAGACAGAGGCCAAATGCTTTGTTACATATATATATATATATATATATATATATATATATATATATATATATATATATATATATATATTAAAGAAGTTCATGTACACCTTGAGAGTTTCCCGCCGTCTCATCCAAATTATTTGGAAAATGTATGTGTGTCTGTGCACAACTGGTTTAATAAACATACTTTGCTCACTGATCAAACGTCTTCAGTTGCTCTTGCTTTCTAGTTCAAAGAATTGGCACAATTTGGTTTTAACATTTCTCTTTCATCGCACTTCTGTGCCCTTTTTTCATCTGCCAGTTATCTGATTTTGTTTGAAAGCAGATAAGGAAGTGCTTGTTGCTAAAGTATCTGAACACAAAAAATGCATTAAAGAAAAATGGGGGGGGGGAATGGTGATATGTTTGATAGCGTGTAGGCAAGGTTTAAATGTAAACCTGAAGCCAAAGAGGGTAGAAGGGGGGGGGAAGGATTTGATTCATGTGTAGGTCTATGAATAGCAGAGACGGGGAAATATATGTGAACATTTCTATAATTATCTTTAGTTGGCTTGCCTAGAAGAGAGAACTGAACAGGGGCCAAAGTAACCCCCAAGTTGTGTTTTT